>NC_092794.1:2296044-2385580 GCF_918797505.1 Bemisia tabaci | reverse complement strand
CGGCAGTTAACAATTGTTGCAGGATACATGGGTCAGTTGCGCTGGACAGAATCGTATTTTGATGGTGTAAGCTCTTTTTTCATTAATCAAATGGACAAAGTGTGTCCAATCGCCAATTTTTTACGTTCAGTATTGACAGATCATAACATCATCCACCGCGGAAGTGCATACAGTCTTAAAAGTAACGCGGTGTATGACGTCATACATCGTATTTTACCATGGGCAATACCTCCGTTAATTAATAATGGACGTAGAGACATGATGTTTGAAAATATCAACAATAAAAACACACTAAAATACAAAAAACCAATGAGTATACAAGGCTAGAAGACACATAAACAACCAGGACGTTTCGGGCCAATTACATACGCGGTTCTAGACCTTCATTCTTGGGGGTGCCCAGAAGTGGAAAATGTCGGACACCGGCTCCAAAGGGGACGGTCGCTCAGGGGAGGCCTAAGTTTCGGCCCTCAAGTTTTATCCCTACCCTACCCTCCTTTCTCTTTTTCTCTCCTTCCTCTCTACTTAAATACCTGTAAATTCAATATTGTAAATTTTTAGCAAAACTTTCCATCAAAACTACAATCTTACCACAAAAAAACAGTGGAATCTTTGTGAAAAACGGCTATCAATTTTAATTCTGTTTAAAACATTTTCAATTTATTGCTGGGATTTTTTCTCAGAGTGAGCGAATACAGAATCTTTAAAAGCAATAATTTCACGGTTCCAATAACCATACTTAATTTTTGATTTTGGGGTGCCAGGCACCCACTGGCACCCCTGTAGAACCGCCTATGGCCAATTACATGCCCATTCTCAACTGGAATAGAAGCTAAAAAATTTAAAAATTTAAACAAGAAAATGAGCATGCAACTGACCGAGGTCGGAATCAGTGCAAACTGAAAAACAGAGCAAAGATGGGCAGAGAGGCACTATCAGCTCCTTGATAATAGGCCAACCTCTATACTATACCCACCAAGGAGTGTTTATAGAGGCTCTTCTCTACCACAGAAAAACTGATAATAGGATGCGCTCAATCCATCTATGTCAGCCCTAAAGTTGCATAGTTCACCTCTATTCTTGACGATGCTTATCATCTCCAACTCACCTCTGGCAAAGTCTCGGGACTCGACAGCTAAAATTTTGGGCGAATCAAAATCAAAATGGTGCCCCAATTCATCCTCATGTTGGTGTACATATGTTGGTTTCCTGTCGGTTGTACATATGACCGTACAGCCGTTTCCTCAAGAGTTGGGAAGTTTGCCCAACGTAACTCAAATTACAATCTTTACAGTTGATTCTGTAAACAATACCAGCTTGTTGTTCAACAGGGCGTTTGGCTTTCAGCTGAGATGTTAAAAATTTGAGCTTGTTGTAATTGGAGTGTACAACCCTAAAATTGAAACTCACAAGGATCGAGGCTAGATTTTCCGATTAAAGTGGGACTTACGGTAGAGAAATTATTTTTGACACATCAACATTTTTTTCTTTACTCAAAGTTGGATTTTGAGATGCAGTTTTATTAGCTTTGTGTAAAACTAAGCGAAAAATGCTGTCAATGAGATGGAGAAGATAACAGTTTTGAACTAATAAACTTTTTCCAAAAATTTCCAAAACAATGAAAATGTGCCCTTCTTCAAATTGATCACTTTTTGTCAGGATTTTTTTAGTCATAACTTTTTGTTGCTGATAAATTTCTTCCCATCAACTGTAAGAAAAGTTGAGACTTCTTTTCTTCTCTTCCTGATGTGTGTCTCTTCTCCACTTTCCAATCGAAATTTCAGGTGACGCGACGTTGAGAGACAGCTGAAGTAGGTAGTCGTCATTTAAGGTCTCAAAATTCATTAGGTAATATGTATCATATAAATGTGACAATATTTTGGAGTACTTTATTGCTCTAGGTACTTTTGCGCAATTCATTAACTTATCATACTTGGTGTGAGGATAATTTCACGAAAAATTTTTGAATAATTTTCCTAGTTCAAAAATTTCCAAGTTTTTTCTGAAGTTACTACTAAGTTAGCTTTTTCGAGGTACAAATGGACCGCGTTTAATAGAAAGGAACCAAGCCACATCAGCTATTGCCAATTTTAACTGGGCAATTTAATTTTTTACTAGAAAACGTTTGTGCGGATCCCTTTGAAAATGTTAAGGAATTTGCTTCGTACTATGGCGAAAATTCACTGAAATTTGCACAAAAATCCGCACAGCTGTTCTTATGTAAAAACTTTAATTAGCCGATTAAATTTGGCAATAGCTGATGTGGCTTGGTTCCTTTCTGTTTAACGCGGTACAAATGTTGTTTTCCAAGAAGAAAGGTTTCTTTCAAACGTTCGGGTGAAATTCTAAAATTAAGTTCGTTCGACATTTCCAGTGGCAAAAAGTGTTGCATGAAAACTATTTCAAATTCATTGTCATCTCAACCGTTTCTGAAATCGTCCTTTGCCAGAAAATTTCAGGGAAGTACGAGTACATTTGCCAAATTCTGTGGCAATCCTGTTCTCAGAAACTAAGACGTAAGCGTTTTGGTTGGTTTTCTTGTAGGTATTCCAAAAGACCTGAGTCGAATATTTTTGAGCATGGCAAACACTCTTTTCGCTATGCTGAAAGTTAGATTCCCGCCAGATTCGAATGGAAGGGTCAGCGGCATCGAAATGTTTTCGGTTGGTTTTACTAGGAATCCGAACGAATTGGCGACGACACGGCGGGCGAGACACCCCACCGGATGTCTGGCAGTCTGCTGGCGGTCTAGCAGGTAGATAAGGAACCCTTTTCTCGGGATTCGGAGCCCGAGCGAGCGATTTCAGCTCGTTTCATTCTGATTCTCTCACTCTGATTTTTCGACACTTCGGTTTTCCCCTTTGATATGCTACCGATCGCTTCATTATCAATCCAATTCTTAGGTGCTCCCTCACCCTTTCTTCTCCAAATTTGTTTTCTCGGAATGAGTCGAGGAACTTCTCGCTTTACTCTGGTTTAGGCACGTTCTGTCTTCGCCCTCCGCTCCCGCCACCCTCCACTCCCCTCTCTTTCCCATCTTTCTGTTACGTACGAAATTCATGATCCTCAGGATCGGTGCAAGTCCCCTCCCCCTTCCCTCTCCCTCGCGTCAGCGGATGATAGATAGGTGGCTTCGAGTACAACAGCTCTCCGGCTGTATGGAAAAGGACTATCTACCCACCTATTGTGTGTCCTTGTTTTAATTATGAATTTTTGCGATGTCAAGAGGGAACTCTTCCATGCTGTACCTATTTGTTAGTAACTTTTATAGCTGTTCAGGGGCCGTCCACAAATTACGTAAGGCATTTATTCCGATTTTTAGACACCCCCCCCCCCCCCCGTAAGGAACTCGTAAGGCTAGTCTGGACCCCCGCCCCCCTAATAATCACGCAAGGCTGGCCAGACCCCCCCCCCCCCTCCGTCTATTGTTTAAATGCATAATTTAATGAAAAATGGTGTTGAAACAAATCGGTATTGTTTTAAGTACTATTAATCACTGGTAGATCAGAAATAATAACGGTTGTATTGAAAAAATAACCAGTTTTTAAAGTTATAAAGTTCAGAAAAAATTACATTTTTTTAAAAAAAAAAAACGTTATACCTACCTACGTCTACAAAAATCGAAATTTGGACCAGTCAGTCTTTAAATTAACGAATTTTGGAAGGAAGAAAAACTTAGCGTTTGGCTTGCGTTAGGCAGCGCTTGGACGGCCGATCGCTTGGGGGGGGGGGGGAGGGGCTGTCTGGCTCAGAGTTTCTTAATTTTTGATGCGAGGATCGTATAAAAAAGAATCTCATGCCGTTTCTGGTGACAGTGTCAAGAAATCGCAGTTCTAGCGTGCGGAGTCAAAAATGTTCATTGGTTTTCAATCAGTTAACCCTTTATTGCATAGCGTTGCATGAAAGCAACAAATGGTTTTCAGCTTTATTTCTATGCTGGAGTATTAAATTGAATCAAAGTAAGAAATCATTTTTGGGGAACATTATACAATGTCTGATCTCCTCACTTGGAAAAAACCACAAAAATCGATTCCAACCGACTCTAGTGTCAAAAAATACTGCACAATGTAGATTTTCTCCAAAATCAACGATCAGCTCATGCAACAAAGGGTTAAATGTCAACGTTGCCCTTTAACACTATGATGCGGAACAACAGCCATACCTTCAGATGCCGATAGTGTGATTGCAGGGATGCTGAATCTTCTAAGCTTTCACGTTTTCGAGATCCCACAGACTTTCCACATTCTTCTTTTCCACAGAATTTCCTGCCAATTTCAAAAACGGAGGGTCTTTTCCTTCTCGTTTTCCTTGATTTTAGCCTTTTGATTTTGATTAGGCCCTCAAAAATCGTCTCCTTTCTCCATATTTTTATGCTTCCCTATGGATTAAATCCAGGTCAGGGATTGTAGGGATATAGCTCGTTAATAAAACTGCATCTCAAAATCCAACTTTGAGTAAAGAAAAAAATGTTGATGTGTCAAAAATAATTTCTCTACCGTACGTCCCACTTTTATCGGAAAATCTAGCCTCGATCCTCATGAGTTTCAATTTTAGGGTTGTACACTCCAATTACAACACGCTCAAATTTTTAACATCTCAGCTGAAAGCCAAACGCCCTGTTGGACAACAAGCTGGTGTTGTTTACAAAATCAACTGTAAAGATTGTAATTTGAGTTACGTTGGGCAAACTTCCCAACTCTTGAGGAAACGGCTGTACGGTCATATGTACAACTGACAGGAAAATACAGCTCTACACCAACATGAGGATGAATTGGGGCACCATTTTGATTTTGATTCGCCCAAAATTTTAGCTGTCGAGTCCCGGGACTTTGCCAGAGGTGTGTTGGAGATGATAAACATCGTCAAGAATAGAGGTGAACTATGCAACTTTAGGGCTGACATAGATGGATTGAGCGCATCCTATCATCAGTCTTTCTGTGGTAGAGAAGAGCCTCTATAAACACTCCTTGGTGGGTATAGTATAGAGGTTGGCCTATTATCAAGGAGCTGATAGTGCCCCTATATCCACCTTTGCTCTGTTTTTTAGTTTGCACTGATTCCGACCTCGGTCAGTTGCATGCTCATTTTCTTGTTTAAATTTTTACAACTTTTATTCCAGTTGAGAATGGGCATGTAATTGGCCCGAAACGTCCTGGTTGTTTATGTGTCCTCTAGCCTTGTATACCCATTTGTTTTGTATTTTAGTGTGTTCTTATTGTTGTCTGCATTCGGGCTATTGTGTCTCTCGCTCTCTTATCACTTTGAAAAGATCTTCCGCGGTTTTTGCTTATGTAGGTATAAGTCAACATGCGATTCTGTGACTATACTCCGCATGATACGATAGGCGCGGAGGGACGTCACTGACGGAACAAAAATGCATAAGCATTGTCACGACGGTCGTCGATAAAGTAAAGTTCAAGATGCAACAATTACTTGCATGCCAACGGTCGGTGGAAAGCACAATTTTCCTTAAAATTATTGTCATTCGTAACTTTTGTGTTAAAACCTAACCTAACCTAACTCCGTGATCACTCCTCTTCTCGGACTCCGCAGTAGGTACGTGATGTGGTATCACGCGAAAATGAAGGACACATTACTGACATTTATTTTATGAATGTATGCACTATGCTCACAACGTTAAATTCTGAAATCAAGTGCGTAATTATTGGAATACTCTGAAAAAAAAATCTCGGTGTGTTTACTAAGAAAAGGGTAAAATTACCAAGAATTCAGGGTTCTATTTGATCCCAATTTTTTCTTGGTAAAATTACCATTTATGGAATTGGTAATTTTACTGAGGAATCTCGGTAAAATTATTTAACTTTCTCGTTAATTTTACTGGACCTTGGTAAAAACGCCAATATTTTTTATTGACTGTGGTAGAATTACCGAGATAAAATGGCAAAATTATCGGGAATTGATTACCAATAAAAGTGGTATTCTTACCTGGAAAAAACAGTAAAAATACCGGTTTTTAGGTAAGCTTACCAGTCTGTCTTGGTAAAATTACCAATAATTGGTAAAAAAGTGAGATGGTAAAGGTACCAACGGACCGTGGTAAAAACGCCGAGAATTTTTTTTCAGTGTAGCAGCGTTTGTATGTGATGTGGTATCACACGGGTTTGAAGGAAAATCTTAGCTTTTCACTTGCCTCAAATAACTGAAGTTATGAATGTAGGTACACATAACGCTCACATTGTTAAACTCTGAAATACAGCGGCGTTGGTATGTGATGTGGTATCACGCCGCTTTGAAGGAAACTCCTCCTTTCGGACTCCGCGGAGTAGGTACGTGATGTGGTATCACGCGAAAATGAGGGGAAATAGTATTCGAAGATATTACTAATAGTAGGCGAAGTATTCTCAATTTTCTAGAGAGAGGAGATCTAATTCGAACGACTACGTTGATTGCTTGAACGAGCCATTAGGAGAAGTTGGACATCGACTAAAATTGCGAATACTTTGATGTTAATTCCATCCATCCAAAGGACTTTATTCTATCTCCTATTAGATTTGTACTCCATCAGATATGATTTTTTTGGGGGATGATACGACAGTGAGTAGCACGCTAGACAATCAAAAATGGCGAATTTTCGATTCAGGCCTCCTGTCCCACAGAGGAAACCGAGGACCGAGGGTTGAGAGGATTCGCACCTTCACTGCCACATGATCACACCACACACTGATGCCAGATTTCAGATGCGTACCTGCGTCATTTTGCTTGGAGCGGGGAGGAAGCGAGGGCCCCCTTACTACCGGGAGGTCTCTCTCGATAATTTTTAGAAGTTTTAACTCTGTTGGAACGGGTTTCGTGGCGTATCAATCAATTTCTGCCGAATAATTACGTTTATCTTTTACTTTTGGCATGCGGTACTTTCGAACTGTCGCATTCAACACATCAAGAAAATAATTGAAATTTTAACCCTATTCGGGCGGATTTGGAGGTCTCCATGATGAAAACATTAACAGAATGAACACGGTGTTTTTACAACACAAGTGGAACGCCAATATTTCCCCTCATTTCCGCGTGATACCACATCACGTACCTACTCCGCGGAGTCCGAAAGGAGGAGTTTCCTTCAAAGCGGCGTGATACCACATCACATACCAACGCCGCTGTACCAGTAATTCCGCGCTTGATTTCAGATTGGGTCGCTTGCGCGCAAGAGATACAGCCGACTGAATACTCGTTGTAAAGGTAAAGTCACTCGAAAATCAAGTTGGGCACATCAAAAAAGTCTGAAATCTGCGTGTACGTAGTTTGTAACACGCTTTTTCAAGTTTCCCGCGTCTGCGGGCAGTTTTTCTCAGTCGCCGTCGACCAAGTTGGCACAGGCAGAGAAGTAAGAAAGAACGACTCAAAGTACACAAACGATGAACTAACTTTCTCTATTTTTTGTTTTCAAGCGTTTGTTTACTTTTTTCTTCTTTATTTTGCAAAAGAATAGCTTTGAATCAATCAAAATCTTCCGCAAGGAGGTCTCTCCTCGGGCACACCTGACTGCCAGCCACCGAGAAAAACTGCCCGCATACGCAATAAATTTGAAAAAACGTGTTACAAACCACGCAAATTACGCGCTAAAAAGTGGGTTTCAGACTTTTTTGATGTGCCCAGGGTGATTTTCGAGCGAATTTTCTCTTAAAAAGTGTGTTTAATTGGCTGTATCTCTTGCTTGCAACAGACCAATTTAACGTTGTAGTGGCATTGTGCATACGTTCACCTCCCCCCTCCCCCTAAAATATAAAAAGTCAGAAAATTATGAGAAATGGAACGCCAAAAATTTCCTTCATTTTCGAACGATACCACATCACGTACTTACTCCGCAGTTCGAGTGGAGGGGAAGAGTGTTCGCGGAGGATGAAAAGTTACGAATGATGATAATTTTAAGGATAATCGGGTTTTTCACCGACTATCTCCACGCAAATAATCGTTTGGATGATATTAAATCTGAAACTTCACCTACTTCTTCGACGACCGTCGTAACATTGATTATGCATTTTTGTTTCATCAGTAACGCCTTTCCGCGCCTACCGTATGATACAAATGAGTCAGTTGCCTTAGTCACAGATTCGTATGTTGATAGTTTAAGCTTGTTAGCAAAAAGTAAACTACGTTCAGATCTTTTCGAACACATTATTAATACGTTCATATTAACGGAGATATTGCCCATCGGAAAATAAGGTGTATGACGTCTTATACCGTGTTGCTGCATATCATGGTTTCTTTCCCCTTAATTTCATCAAGCAGTGATATTTATATTAACTTTGACTGGTTACTGTCTTTTTTTCCCTCGCAATCTATTTAGATTCTATAATCTTTTAAGACTGTGTGCGGTTCCACGGTGCAATGAGAAAAAAACCTCTTGCGTGGAACCCGAAGTTTAGGTCATATGGATCTCTGAAGTTTTTGGATTGAGCATCTGAACACTTTAGGTCTAGCTGTCGAGGTTCGGCTCACATATCTGAAACTTCATTTCTTACATCTGAAGTACTTCAGATTTGAGAACCGAAGTTTTTCGGATGTGAGAACCAAAGTTTTTCGGATGTGAAAACCGAGGTACTTCAGATGTAAGAACTGAAGTTTCAGGTGTGTGATCCAAACCTCAGCAGCTGGACCTAAAAAGTTCAGATGCTCAATCCGAAAACTTCAGAGATCCATATCGCCTAAACTTCGGCTCCCACGCACGAAGTTTTTTTCTCCGTGTGGCTGATGTTATACACCATGTTATTTGATGAGCGATATTTCTGTTAATACTGAAAATAAAAAAAAATTGGCGATTGGGCACACTTGTCCATTATACTGATAAAATGAGCTTATGCCATCAAAATACGATTCTATCTAGCGCAACTGGGCGTATTTCTGTCAAACGGAACTAAGCGCCAATATGAGTTCTTTTTGAGGAAATTAGAATGCCGGATAGCGCATTCTGTCAAACGGAACTAAGCGCCATGGAAAAGCATTCGAGTGTAGTTTCGATATCAGTATGGAATGCGATATTCTTCCTCTAAAAAAACCACGCCTTTATTGCGTAGAATTTCTTCGTCAAATTTGGTACATGAATTCTTTCGTTTCATAACAACTGGAGTGCGAAACAAGTTCAATGACGACTCTGAGCTCCCATTTCAACGCGCATCGCCGAGAATGGCAAGATGGCGACCGAAAATATCCGTTACCTCTGCGATCTCTTTTTCACGAGGCGATTCCTCTCTCGCACGCAATCCATGGTTCGTGTAGCCGTGCAATGATGACGGCTGCACCGACTGCAATCGCGGCAGAAGGGTTGCACAGTCGAGAAAGAAATCGCGGCGGCAAAGATGTTTTGGATGCCACCGGCCAACTTAGCTTGTTCGGCGAAGTTCAGTGGAAGCTCATAATAGGCAACTTTGAACTCGCTTTTCAAGGTTTGACGTAATTTTCAAGAATACCTGCGACAGATTACTGCGCAAGCGTTTTTAGTGTCTGTGTCACTTAACTCACTTCAATCGTTCTCTCCTCCATTTCATTGCAAAGCATAATAATAATTCTCGTTCCATCTTCTGTTTCAGGATTGACAGCTGCGAGCTTCTCATAAGGTACGTTATTTTGATTTTCTGGATTGGCACAATTACTGATCACCCACCAGTACGCCATATTTTCTAATTTAAATTTTTAATGGAATAATTCCAGTAGGAACAAATGATTTTCCCAATTGGACGTGTTTATGCCAAATGGAACTTTGTGCAAGTGGAAAGATGGGGTGTGCTCGTTAGTGGTCGGGCCATAAAAATGAATGGGGATTTTAAAGCGCCAGTGACGTCAGCGGCATAACGATGAGAGAAACGACGATCGGGGAGGCGGTCTTTAACTCATGAGCCCTGTCCACAAGGCTCTTATGACTTGCCCACGGCTCACGAGTTAGCGCTCATTTCCTTTTCATTCAATTGAAAATCCAGCTTTTCCATTTTCTCAAAAGGAACTGTATCCACTGACCATATTGTTTCTTATCCAGCTTCCACGAGCACATGCACCCCGTCTTTCCACTTGCAGATAGTTCCTTGTAGGATAGATACGTCCAATTATGGGTCAGTTCGTCGCGCTAGTCACGGAATCGTGGTTCGATGGTTTAAGCTTATGAATAAGTAGCATAATATTACCAGGAGGCTACGCCCCCTGGTCGCTAAGCGGCCCAACCCCCAGAGGGCGCTTCGCGTTCTTTAGGCGCTTTGACACGAGAACGACAAAAAAAATGAAAAGATTTTAATACCCGACTCTCATTGGTCCAATCATTCTCCCTGGCCGGGAACGATTGTACCAATAAGAATCGAATTTTAAAATCGACATTTATCTCAAACTTTACGCCAAGACTGGAACAAATCGGAGAAAACGGAACGGAGCATTTCGTCGCTTTTGGACAGTATGTAGCAAAGGAGCATATCTTCGATTCACTTACCTCACCCCATCAACAGACCAAGATTCAAATTGTTCTGCTCCGTTTAATTTTCCTCTAAGTTTGAAATTCCCGCCATTTTTGACTGGCCGGAATTTCAAATTTTGTCCCCCTTTCGAAACACTTTGGTCCCTCTCTTATTTAAAAAAACCTGGGTCCTATTTCCAAAATGTGATTACAGCTGGCTCATCTAGGGACTGTCATCTGTCGATTGTCACGAAAACGTGTCGTGGAAATCGGCCCTGTAGAATGCTCAAACGAACTGTGACAAAAAATAAAAATTTACATTGGTGTTAAATGGAAGAATTCGCAACTTTACCTCGTAATGTAAAAAACCTGGGTCATATTTTCAAGATCTGAATAGAGCGGGCTCATGTAGGGACAATCTCCCGTAGACAGCCGCAAAAATCATGAAAATTGTCCCCGTAGAACGCTGGAACTATGCGTTACCATTAAGCAATTTTAGGAGGTCTCGGAGCTTATACCATAGTAATAGATCCGTTTAAACGCCAAGTTTTTTTGTCCACTCTTAACGGAAATATCGCTTATCGATAAACAAGATGTATGACGTCATTTATGGCGGTAGTGCATACCATGGTCTCTTCCGCCCTGGGTTCATCGGTGTTTTATGGTGAGCAACCTTTGAAAAATGTGTGTATCACAAATTGATGACTCTAAGGTGAGAGGACCATGGTGTGCACCACCGAACCGCCGCACAGTGGATCGAGTCAATCAGAGAGGTCGGACATGAAATTTTTAACCAATACTGCAAATGATGTCTAATGGACCACTAGACAAGGTACGAATTTAAGCAATCTGATACATGTTTCTTAACCAGAATTTCACGTGGAACACGATTCATACTACGAAAATTACCGAAATCAACTTCTAATGAAGATATTAACGTTTTTATTTTGCACTGATTACGAGGAATTTGAACTGCCCGCTCACAAGAAACTCAAAGCTCTACGTGAGTCAAATCGCGCACTACAAAGGTTTCAGCAAGCTTCTCAATCGAGCAATGTTCATTTCCCACCATGTGTTGTTCAAACTATCAGCAATTTGCTATAGCTGAGCCAAAGCGTCAAGATTGAGGTTGCCAGATTTTTATATCACAGAGACTGTCATGATAAACATTTAGCGCGCGATGTGAATCACGTAGAGCATTGAGTTTTCATGAGCGGGTGGTTTGAATTCACGCATCAAACATCATTAAATATCTTCGTCAGGAGTTGATTTTGGTAATTTTCGTTGTGCCTATCGTGTTCTACGTGAAATTTTGGTTGAGAAACGTGTATCAGAATGCTGAAATTCGTACTTTGTCTAGTGGTCCATTCAAGAAGTTTTTGAGTCACGGAATTTGGATGCCTTGGGGTAGATTCCGTATTCGTTCCCGCAGTCTCTGATTTCATCTAACCTAAGATGACCGAGAAAAAAGGCTCGCACGGGTGGTTTAAAAAACCCTGAATGTCGTGTTTTTAGATGGGAATTAGACTACATTTTCCAATGTATAACCTCTTAGCCACAGATTCTGGCTCATTTTAGAGGCAATCCATATACGATTAGTTTTCCTATGCACATAAGTGGACTGCATTTTGCAATTTGGAACTGTAATTTCTGGCTCTTCTGGAAAAACATTTATGTGCATAGGGAAACTAATGGCACATACGTTGTTTTTGAACCGGGTTAGAATTTATAGTTTCAAATTGCAAAATGCAGTCCAAGTGTTCTAAGCCAGAAATTGCAGTTCCTTAACATCGCAAAATGTGGCCTCATCATAGTAGCGCGGAATGAGGATCGAAGAACGAGCTATTTTATCTCTTTCTGACTTATCTTACAAGGTTCATCCTGATTTTGCCGATAGGATAGTGGTCACTGGTCAACGACCATGTGGACTCTCAAGTCCGACTCGAAAAGTTTTGTTGTGATCAGTGCGAGCGCATTCCTCAAGTTCGTCGCGTGTAATATTGTTTTCTCTCGGGAAGAAATCGTGCTGCGTGGAATAGTGTTTTCTTGCTTTTAATGTTCTTTCCGGACAGGAATACCAATTTCGTAAGTGAGAGAATTTGTCTTACTAGCTCTAACTTTATTATAGAGCCTCCGAAATAAATTTTTCCAGAGCATAACCTGCGGCCAAAATGCCCAGGCGCAGTGATTTCAGTTTTTGCTAAGCTGTAAAGTGAATGCTAAATGTGTAGAATTTTTTAGCAAACTATTCTTGGTATCTGATTTTGCATGATCAATCCTCAACTTTAACGCAATGCATTCCGGGTGTAATCGATATGTCACAGGCAAATGTTAAAATTATGCAGGCATTTTGTGAAATGCTTAAGCAAATATTCTTACTTGGATTGATATTCTGATTCTTCGCTTTATTTTAGAAAAAATAATGCATTACTTCTGTAAGGAAGAATTCTCTGGAAACACGTGCATCATACATTATAGTATCTTAAACGATTTTTAACTTCTGAGCGAAGATTTATCCTGACATTTTCAGCGCATCATAAAATCCAGAATTTCTAAAGTTTCAACATTTAGATATATGCGGAGCATTTGAAGAAGAAGAAGAAGAAACAAGAAAAGTTAGTAGACTTGATGAATTATTCACGTCAAAATATTGAAAACTTGTGACCTCTTTGCCTCAAATTCACAAAATGTCGTAAACTGTCAAAATTTGACCATCTGCCTAGGCATTTGATAAAATGCCCGATTTGGCAAATCACCTACGTCAGATACATACCAATTTTTAACCATTAGGTATCATATTTTGGAAAAAAATGTAAATTTCGGTCACTTGATCTATCTTAAAAGAATGTCCGTGCCGAATACGGTCCCCCAAAATCTTAGAATAAAGTCAAGGAGTATTGCTTTAAATCCTCAACCGATCGCTGAATTTCTTCAAGATTTTGGGAACGGGTATTCTTTAATGATCGATCCAGCAACTAAAACTTTTATTTTCCCAATCATGTGTAATCCACCTAATGATTACAATTTGAAAAGGATAAAGATTCTACCCAGAATGCATCGCGCCAAAGCTGAGGATCCACCTCCATGGAAGCGAAATCCGATTTTTTTCATTTCCGGCAACCTAATGAGTTCCATGTCTGTGTTCATCTTATTTGGAGAAGTTCCAATCATATCCAGTCTCAATGGGTTGTTGAATACGACGTATACTGTCCTAGCATGAAATCTCCCTCCCTCAATGCCGCTTTTTGTTGGCATTGTTGCTAGACAATTCCTTTTGGCGTCGTTTTCTGCTCGGCAACACTGATTTTACTCTATTTAAATCCATTGAAAATATCGATTCTAGTTGAGATAGGCCAACTTAGCTGGAATCGATTGTTTTACATACTTTCAATTGGAGTAAAAGCAGTGTTACCTGTGTTCCAAAAATAAAATAATAAAAAATTTCAACTGCGAGTAACGACGCTTTTCTCACACAAATAACACCAAAACGTTGCGGCTGAAAACTCAGCCTACCTCACCTGTTGGATAAAAACCAGTAAAAAATTTAAAAATCTAAAATCTTGGTGCTTGGCCGTTTCAAAACGAGAGAAACGCTAACTTTCTTCGGCTGAGTTTTCAGCCGAAACGGTTTCGTGTTACTTGTGTAAAAAAACCTTGTTACCCGCTGTTTAAATTGCTTATTATTTGGATTAGATTTTGCAATAAGGAACCACTATTTCTGGCCCGTTTTAGAAACGACATACATACCATTGGTTTCCCTATGCAGATATATGCTTTTATGGGAAAGCTAGAGATAGTTGTGACGGGCTACGGAGCATCCAAAATATCTCTTCCAAAAATCGCCACTGCATTTAAACCGATGCAAAATTGCCGTATCTAATTGCATTATCTGTCAACCTTGATGGATTCATATCATTGCCAAGATAGGACTTCATCGATCAAGTTCATTTTTGATAACGATTCTACAGTCGACTCGCAGGCTAGAAACGCTTATTTCTAACGGAGATCCTATGCAGATACGTGGTTTTAACACAGTGGGTACGGCCGAGAGGTCCCGTTGAATACAGTTTTCTGTGGAAATACAGCTTTGCAGGGTGGGCAAATTGGGTGTGCAGTGGCGTGGCGTGAATTGCGATATATCGATTGTTATGGCATTTAAACCCATGAAAAAAGATCGATTATCAGGGTGTTCGCAGCGAACACCTTAGTAATCGATTCTTTACCATAGTTTCAAATGGCGAGATATCGATAATCGATTATTCACGCCACGCCACTGTGGGTGTGATATGAAAACCGGCAACAATGGATGAAAATGCATCTGAATATCGGGAAACCGTTATCTTCCGGCCCTGCGCAGGGCTCCGGCTCCGTTGGCTGGTCGCGTCCAGAAATTTTTTTTATGGGCGAAGAGCTTTTTATGGATAAATCCATCGGCAAGGTCTCGCAGCTGCGCTTTGAAACAAAAGTAACAACAAAAAAGTTGCAAAATAGGCCGTAACGCACTTAAATAAGTTTTATAGGGTTACCACAGTCAGGGAAAACCGAGAAATGTCAGGGAAAATGACGGAAAAGACGAAAATGTCAGAAAAAATTTGTTAAATCACCTCCATTTGCTCTCTAGAATGGATTTGAGCTTTCGAACAACAAATTTTGCCAGAAAACTATTTTCAATTATGGCCTCTTAATCATCCGTCATATCTTTAATTGCCAGGAAATTTCGCCAAAATGTGTCAGGGAAATCAGGGAAATGTCAGGGAATTTCATTTTCTAAATTCTGTGGCAACCCTGGTATTATCATTCGCTGTGCAACCCACTGAATGCGGAAAATATCTTGAAATCCGGGATCAACACAGATTTTTCAGAGACCGCGGAAAGTGTTTAATTATATCTTCGAGAGTCGATAATTTCAAAGAAGTAAGACAGATTTCAAGAAGGCATTAATATTTCGGTTCAAGAACCCTCGGATCTCATGAATTAAATTGCTTTGATTGTTAGTGAAGGGTCCCTAAAATATATTGCCTCCAACTTCACCCCACTAATTTTCTCCTCGATTCCATCTCCGCAGCAGGCTCAGGAGATTTTGCAAAATTCCTTTCGCTATATTCGGCGACAAACTTTCAATGAGCTTTAGATCGTCTCCTTTTGGAGAAAACTCCGCACTCGGCAGAGTACTCCCCCTTGCTCTTTCCCACCCCTTTAGTTCTGCCGCGCTAAGGAAGAACGCCGTATGAACATTCGAGAGTTGCCAAATTTCCATCAATAAAATGTTTATTTTTAAGGATAGTTAGTTAGTTATTATAATTTTGAGACATTCAGCGACTCAGGCTATTAACGTCTTTACAGGTAATTTTGAAAATATATAGGAGTATAAACGAAAATTTAGATTTTTAGATTAAGAGAGGTGAAGAGTTTCAGAATTTTGGTGGCAATATTAGGCTCATCGCATGATATATATATCCTTGAAATTTTCAGGGACTTTAGGTGGAATTGCCGACAAAATTATCTGGAAAAATGGAAGGAAAATATTCATAAGTATACCGGGAAATTCGTGTTTTATCAAAGGGAACTTGGCAACGCCTGAAGGTTCATACGGCGTTGTTCCTTAGGACGGGAGCATTCGTCTAGGATAGATTTCTCGCGTGATCTCATGAACTGAGCCCTTCTCCTTCTTCATCTGGTAGCCATCCCTTTCCGGTTCACTTCCTCATCAGGTAACCCACTCTGCGGTTTAAGCACTGCCACTGCGGCGCCGCACCCGCGCTCCTTCCCCATCCCAAGCCTCCGAGTCCGCTTTTCATCATCTTCCAGGGTTGTCGTCCGTCTATCGAAATCAAATTTCTGTGCCCAACGTCCCACAGCACGGATCTCCGTCGCGCTGTTTCAAAATTTCTGCTTTTATTTCATTTTTTCTAAGGGGAACAAGCCAAACGTCATAGCTGGAGTTATAAAGAATAGAGAATTTGCAGGTGTCTGAATTTGATGAATCTCGCGTTTAAGTGGAAACCACTGAGTGAACTGATCACGAGGATACCCTTGGTTCATGAATTGAATAATTATTGGAGAAGATATGGCAAAATGATCTAATCTGCTAAAATGCATGTGTTTAAATGGAAAATGCCGCCAGATGACGTCACTACGCGGTGCATTTTTTCATTTTTAAATCTATTTTTATACCATTTCACATATCAGAAAAAAAATTATAAAAAGTACTGTGAAATCAGTCTTTAAGCACTCTCAGATGAAGCAATAAAACATTTGCATGCAAATTCTCCATTAACTGAATATCTTGGGGATGTACTGGAGAGGTACTGATTTTTTGCCAACCTGTTTTAGTAGACAGTAAGCTGTGTCTATCGCATTCTACATGGTGGGAAGAAAAAATTATTTGCTATTCTGGGAGCTTTTTCAGATAATTATGAGGAACCAACATTTTTACAACACTGAAATCACGCTGGTTGAAATACGATCCATCTCTGCTGCTGTTTAATTGAAGAGAAACGCACGAGAAAGAAATATATGACGTTTTTATCAAAAGGTGTGTATAGCCCTACTCTGAAAATAGATCAGAACGGGAAGTCCCAAGCGTCGGCAACTGAAATGCGCGTTTCTTGCAGTTACTCGTTTTTGCAGACTTGTCATAATGCAACAAGCTTTCTACTCCACTCTCATGATAGTAACGGCCGCGCGGTTTTAGTCGCTGATGCAATTATTCCTACTCGATGGATGTCCGTGACGCATATACGAGAAAGTGAAGGCGCGCCAGCATTCTGCCGCACATAGCACAGCTCTTTCGCGCGCGCCGCGTCGGTTGCGACTGGTTTGGGCCGCCTGAAGACAACCAGGCCCGCCACATCCCATCTCGGGCCCTGGTACCAATTTTCTGGCCCGGGCCCCTAGCACAGGGGGGGGGGGGGGGTCCGGGGGGCCTCCCCCGGGAAATTTTTGAAATTTTAAATCTATTTGGACGCATTATGAAGCTCTTATGATGGAGATTTTCCATCAATTTCTGCAGAATAATTACGCCTTTTTGTTTACTTTCAGCACCAAAAACTTTCGAATTGTTGCAGTCAAAACATCTATAAATTTTTTTTTAAGGGGGCAGATGATAATTTTCAATTCTATGGGGAGCCGGGCCCCCTGGACTCCCCTTTCGTACGTCTATGGCAAGGGAGTTAAGCCATTGAAGTCGAGGATGCCCAGAAAGGAGCCTCTTAGCATCCGACAACGGAAGAAAATGAAACACAGTTACTAAAAATATCATTCTACATATACTCAAAATCTTGAAAATCTCTAAAAAAGTAAGACAAATTTTATAGTGCCCTAGCGTGTTTTTGAAACTTTATTCACCTTTTGCGGAATTTTTAGGGTAATTTTTTCACTTATCCCTACGAGACAAGGGTTACACATGAATTCGTAGTGGTTTGTCACCTGCGTCACGGGCCCCGGTACCAAGGACCCAGTATCCCCCCCCCCCCCCCTTGTGGCGGGCCTGAAGACAACAACAACGTCCTGCGGGCTGATTATTGAAATTGATAGACAAAGCAATAGACAAAGAAGACAAAAAGGATATGGAGGGATCCTATTGGTGGAAGCGGGTGGTTGCAATGGACAAAGGACGTAGGTAGTAGACTAACTAACGGTATCGATCTACGGTAACTCGATCGATGTCCGTGTTGTATCTGAAAAATTGAAGGCGCGATGCGTGAACTCGCAATGTTCCGCTTTATGCCGTCGATGAGGTATCGCTTGGATTCGAGAGAAAATGTAAAAAAAAGGTCCGATTACATATCTCCTATCCTCGGCTGTTTTGCTAACGTAGCCCTTGAAGCACCACTACAAGTAAGACAGACGGAACCAACACAACGCGCGGAACAGAGCAAGGGAAAGGTTGCGCGTTGACGACGGCGCAGGGATACAACTATTCGTGCTTGATGGATGTCCGTGTTGCATCTCCAAAATAGAAGGCGCTACGGCGCGAGACGTGAGCTCGCGACGCTCCGCTCGCTCTATGCTGCCAATGAATTGTCTCTCTGATTCGGGAAAAAACTTGTAATAACCAGACCCAAAAACGTCTCTCTTATCTTCAGTTGTGTTGATATTTTAAGTTCGTACTTTTTTTTTTCAATTTGGTGTTTTATTCTTTTTTAAAGATTTATTTGTAGACCTACATCTCAGTTCGGATATACCAGCCCCATAAAACCTGCGAAGTAGCGTTCTCAGCGATCCTTGGGTCAATTTGATCCGGCTTGGGCATCTAAGGGTTACATTCCATTATTCGGCAAAATCTCAGCAGTTATACCATTGCTTATAAACTGGACTAAGTAAACTATTGCTTCATAGAGCATTGCGCACAAAAAAACTATTGGACTAACTTTATAAAGGGACGGTGAAAAATTTGGATCAAATAAAATTGGGTAAAAAGTCTGGACACCTGGTTGCGTTTTTGGGTGGCCAGACTTTTTGAGCATGAACGCGTGCGTGAATCACGTAGCGTTTATTGCTGTCTTGCACCGGATGCGCAGGATGAATGAGTAAAGGCTCTTTTCACTTTTTTTTCAAGCAGAGACCTAACGAACATCACGGTTTGAAATTTTCACAGGATATCTCACTGAAAAGAAAAATCATCGACGTTTTCATAGAATAACGTATAGTTGTTTTCCATACAGAAAATAAAGTATACTGCCGTGCTAAGGAAGAACACCGTACGAACTTTTAGGCGTTGCCAAATTTCCTTTGATAAAACACGAATTTCCTGGCAATAACTTATGAATATTTTCCTTCCATTTTTTAAGATAATTTTGTTCTTAATTCCATCTAAAGTCCCTGAAAATTTCAAGAAAAAATATTCATGGCTTTCCTTGAGAATAAACTTTCGAAGGAAATTTTTCAACTCTGGAATGTTCATAACGCGTTTTTTCTTAGCACATCAGCATACCAGGCTGCTTACTAAGCGTTTCGCAAAGGTATCTCATTATTAATAAGATCCTCTTAGGAACATTTCCCACCCTCTTTTTTTGATTTTGTATTGTTTTCGATGTTTCTCGTCGAAGGGATCGTATACTGCCGTGCTAAGGAAGAACGCCGCATGAACCTTCAGACGTTGCCACATAAAAAATTCTTGCTAATTTACCAATATGACTTTAAAAGCTTTATTCTAACGTTTTCTGCTTGTTTTCTAATGGTGTAATTTTTGGTTCTCTTGTTTCAGGTGAGTTCTCTCATATATGTTTATCAATAAATGCACGTATCTCAAAGTTGGTAAGTTGTTGACACATTATCCCGTCATCATGTAAAGTCTAATACATCCCACGATTAGGCCGTTTCCATAATTTCGAAATTAGTATTTTCACGATTTTTCGGCCCTTTTTACATTACCCTCTTTCCTTCAATAAAAACCTAATTTACTGGGAAAATTGTGAATTTTTTTTCTTCAATTTTTCAGACAATTTTCTTCGCAGTTTTGTCTAAAATGTCTGCAAATTTCAAAAAAAAAAATACGTATAATCTCTCTCAAAAATACATGTTTTATCCGGGGCAATTTGGGAACTCTCGAGTGTTCATACGGCGTTCTTCCTTAGCACAGCAATATATCGACGGTGCAAGTCGGCAATCACATAACTCGGTTTGCGACGTCGTAGACTTCCTATCATACTTTATTTTGTAAACGGAAAACTACTCAACGGCTATTCTTTAAAACTGCAGCGATTTTTCTTCTCTATGCGAAGAAAATTCTGCAAAAACTTCAAGGAATGATGTCAATTTGTTCTCCTGTAAAAAAATAACTAAGAGGCGGAGATTTTCAGACACCGCAAACGAGTTATGTGATTGCCGACTTACACCGTCGATATGTGAGGATTCAATGATTCCGAGCCGGTGAATAATCGATGAATCGATTCTAAAAAAGACGCGGAAACCACAAGTATGAGGAAAATTTAAATTAGACCCTAAGTACCAACTTTTTGCCAATGGAACCTGCTGCGATCATTGGAGCATAACTTAAAGGGGGTTTTGGACGCGGCTCCGGGCAATTTATCAGTTGCAGGATCGACGAGCGCGCGTTTGCCCCCGTCGTTTGAGGCAAATTGGACGTATTTCTATCAAACGGAACTATGTGCATTATGACGTGAGCCCTGTTACGAACATACTCTTATGGGTCTCAGGGTTCATGTGTGAATGCACATAGTTCCGTTTGATAGAAATACGTCCAATCGACCCATTTCCTTGAGCAATCGTGTGTCTCTTTAATGTGAGGCGTCGAGGAAGTAGTTTCCTCGGCAGGGAGTCAAGAAAAGTTGTCGCCAGTAGTTTACTGGTTACCGATTATAGAATTTTCCATTCTTTAATTCGCGAGAGTCCCTGTAAAATTTAAAATTAAAGCCCGTGAATATCTACAGGTTGTCACAGTCAGGGAATACCGAAAAAACCGAGAAATGTCAGGGAATTTTAAAAAGTCCGGGAAAATTACGACAGTGTCACGGAAAATTTGTTGCATCACTTGAATTTGCTTTCTTTGAGGCTTTGAACAAACAAATTTTGTCTGAAAACTATTCTCGCAATCATGTCTTCTTAACCGCCTGTCATGTGTACAATTGTCAGGGAAATTAAGGTAATGTCAAGGAATTTCATTTTCCCAATTCTGTGGCAACTCTGTAACCTACGTCGCACAATACGTCGTCGCCCTTTTGACGTAAGGGCGTGAAATTCCCCTCAAGTTAGAGGTACTGGTTCTGTAACTAACACACCTTCCGTCTAACTTTTCACTAAATGCGCCGTGATGTATAGGCAAAAAGTCAATTTGGCCCCTGAAAAATCTTCAATGGCCCCTAAAAATCGAGCTTGATGCGCCACATGGCTCTTGAAACTCAAAGTTGAGTTTCGAACACTGATCCTTCCATATCCCTTTTGTCGCCTATGTCTATCAATTTCAATAATCGGCCCACAGGCTCGAATGCTGAAAGCGCCGACTTGCTCTCAGCCTGTGCTCCGACGCCATAATCACTTTCCCTCGCCCTATCGACACACTTTATCGGTGTAACGCAAACAGAGACGACCGGCCATTAACAGCTGTTTGTAATCAGGGTCGTAACGTTAACCCACCCCCAGAGCCCCCCCCCCCCCTCCATTGAAACTTATTCGGGGAAGGGCGCCAACGGGACTGGAGCTAGCCCGGCTCTGGGGGTGGAATGCGTCGTCGCGGGGAGGGCGCTAGGGGTGGCGGAGCGGGTGGGAGGGGGGGAGGCGCTCATTCAGATGGGCGGTGAACCCTCCACCCCGCCCGCGCCCCTACAACCCGGGGCTCCCCACTTGGCTGCCTTATTGATTGCAGGGCCGCCGGCGCGGCGTTGTCACATCGGCGAAAAACCGTGGTATACCGAGGGTGAGAGACCCGACTCCAGCGAGTGATTCGGGCGATCCTAGCGGCCCTTTACTCAACTACTTTGAGCCGCATTCGTTGTGGTTCCTTAAAGGCCTGGATACACGCTCAAATTTCTATCAATTTCCGATCAATTATTGGTGACTGGTGCGCACCATCTACCATCAAATTTTTGTCATCATTTTGATCGGAAATTGACGGAAATTTGAGCGTGTATCCAGGCCTGAAGGTGACTCGTCAAGCTCAAGTGACATGGTCGAACTGGCTTGCGA
This sequence comes from Bemisia tabaci, assembly GCF_918797505.1. Lineage (NCBI taxonomy): Eukaryota > Metazoa > Arthropoda > Insecta > Hemiptera > Aleyrodidae > Bemisia > Bemisia tabaci. The sequence continues at coordinate 2,363,541 of NC_092794.1, read as the reverse complement.
TATATCGCATCGATTAGGTCAAAAATTGCGGCAGATTGTGAATTTTTCGAAAAAAAAAGGACAGTAGCCCCTGCGTATGGGCCTAAAGAATCATTCTAAAACCAAAAATCGGCAAAATTCAGAGAAATGAAGGCAGGATAGTGTTTGGAAAAAATCTCGCATTCGATTCAGCTATCAATTTCTGTCTCGAATGTAGGTTTTTCCGAACACTATTCTGCTTGCATTTTTTGAATTTTGCCGATTTTTGGGTCTAGAATGATTCTTTAGGCTCATGCGTAGGGGCTTATCGTCCGTTGCTAAAAATTCAAAATCTGCCGAGAGTTTTGACCTAATCGATGCGATATATCGCATGCCAGTTCGACCACGTCACTTGAGCTTGACGAATCACCTTAAACATCTCCTTTGTTTCGGAGGCCCCATGTGCCAAGATTTCATATGCGGGCAATTTATCCGTGGAATTCTACTCGAGATGCGCTAGAATTACCAGAGCTGGATTTACCTACTTGCCGCCCATGGGCCGCCTGTATTTTGCCGCCCCCTTCTCATTCGTTTTGAAACATCAATAAAAACCATAAAGTGAACGTGCCGGAGGGGGAGGGGTGCATAAGACGCGTTTATCTACTCGTGTTGGATACATTTTTTGCAAAAGCCCTGTCAACACTACTAGCAAAATTGTACGGAACTCTGCTCCTCCATTTATAAGAAATGAACCAAAACATTATAAAGAACAAACATAAATGTATAATAATTTTAACTTCCGCCGCTGCGCCGCGCTGATCGCACTGTGTTTGGCGCAATGCGTGAAGTATTCCTGCAGTCTTGTAGGCCCTATACGTTTGGCGCAATGCGTGAAGTATTCATGCAGCATTGTAGGCGCTATGCGTTTCACGCCGACCGCGGCTGCTGACCGCACTGTGTTTGACGCAATGCGTGAAGTATTCATGCAGTCTTGTAGGCGCTAATATGTGTTACATGCCGACCGTCGCGCCGAGGGCTTGACCTTTTCATCTCAAGTCCTCGTTATCATTCCTCTCTGCGCTAAGCTCCAGGCCAAATTGCGTGTTTAGTTCCTCTCTTATCTCGACTAATCAAAGATGCTAATTAAAGATCTTGTATCACCGAAAAACGACAAAAGTAGAAACTACTATACTCTTAGGAAAGAGAGATTTTGTCTCCTTTTCTCATTGATAATTCTGAGTCCGATTTTTTTTACACGTACATTTAAAAAATTGCAAAATTTGCCGCCATGGGCCACGGCCCATGTGGCCACCACCTTAATCCGGCCCTGAGAATTACCCATATAATGATGGTACGTTTAGGGTCTCCTCAAACTTTCCGCAATCACAATGTAAACCATTTGAAGCTTCCTGAGGAAAGGGGTTGTTCAAGAAACCACTACGAGTACGACCTATTCGAGGCAGGGGACGGCGGGTTAATTGTTGTAATTGATAGACAAAGCGACAGACAAGGAAAATATAGATATAGGGAGTATATAGCGATCCTATCGGTCAAAATGAGTGGTCTCTATCGACTAAGGGAAAAAATTATGGACTAACCGTACAGGGTCTGGCGTGGGTTGCCTCGCGTTAATTAGTCTATTACTTGCCTCCTTTTTCCGTTGCAACCACTCGCTCCCGCTTCCACCAATAGGATCCCTCCATATCTCTTTTGTCTCTTTTGTCCATAGCTTTGTCTATCAATTTCAATAATCGCTCCGCAGTCCATAAGTGGACTACACTTTACGATAAAGACCCTTTATTCTCGGCTAATTTTATAGAAGCGACGTAGAAGGGCCTCTCGGACCTAACAGCATCTACCCATGTCAATGTCGCAAAGATCATGCAACTCATTCTTTTTTTTTTGGAAGCATTAAAAATCACTTACATCGTTCATTTCTCAGCCAAACTTTTCGGGACGAATGGGAAAAAATCCCAGGTGAATCTTAGAATACCTAGAGCGCAAGGTTCTCTACCAGCTAAACAGTGTAAGACAAAATCTTAGCAATATTGACATCGACCAATACAGTTTGCTCGAAAAGTTCCGGATATGTGCCATTACTTTTCCTATGGAGATTTCCTATCGCAGTGGCGTGGCGTGCTTTGCGATACATAGATTGATCTATCATTTGGACTACATTTTGCAATTTGGAACTATAAATTCTAGCCCGGTTTAAAAACTACGAAATTGGCGGGGCATAAATACGGCATTTTTTAGCATAAATACGTCCAGGTGAAGTTTATGTCGTTTGTTGTTTCGCTTTTTTGCAGCTTTACCGTCGTAGGGCAAAAAATGAAGGACGCTCACAGCAGTAACGCGTAAAAGCCAAGTTAAACCCTTTCGAGACTAAAACGCTTTGTTGCAACTTTTCGCACTCGAGAGGAGTCCGATTTTCATAAACGAAAAAGTGCCGCTCTCTGAAAGTAGTGCCAAGCAGTGCTGAAACAGGCCAATAAAATGAAAGAATATTAGTCGAGTTTTTATTATTAATATTATTATTATTTTTTTTTTACTGTTGAATGTCGAGTATTTCGAGTGACGCAATCGTTTCTGTTCCGGCTTATCTACGGGGAAAAAAGTGTTGTCAATAAGGCCTGCAAAGTATAGATGAATAAATATTTTCTATAGTCGAAGCTACAATTGAGATTAAAAAGTCGATTTTTGCTTACTTTACCTCATCAAAAAAATCCTTAGATCCCTTGAAATTCCGGAAAATCCGTAGACACCGAACACTGAAAAAAAATTCTCGGTGTTTTTATCAAGGTCCGTTGGTACCTTTACCATCTCACTTTTTTTTACCAATTATCGGTAATTTTACCAAGACAGACTGGTAAGCTTACCTAAAAACTGGTATTTTTACTGGTTTTTTTTTCAGGTAAGAATACCACTTTTATAGGTAATCGATTCCCGGTAACTTTGCCATTTTATCTCGGTAATTCTACCACAGTCGATGACAAATATTGGCATTAAGGTCCAGTAAAATTACCGAGAAAGTTCAATAATTTTACCGAGGTTTCTCCGTAAAATTACCAATTCCATAAATGGTAATTTTACCAAGAAAAAGCTGGGATCAAATAGAACCCCGAATGCTTGGTAATTTTACCCTTTTCCTAGTAAATACACCGAGATTTTTTTTCAGTGAATCACTGTGGGAACCCTGGATGACAGACCATGACTCCGTAAGGGTTGTAGACGGGAATAGCGGCGGAAGGGAGGGAGCCCGGCGCGGATTCCTTTTCGGCCGGGGTTTTCGGGCACGAGCCGGCAACCGGGCGGTGCAGTGTCTCCGAGTTTTCCGAGTTTTCTCCCGGCCGCCGCCGCGAGTTGGGCGCTCGGCCGCGGCGCAGTCCTCAGTCCGCTCGCCGCCGCCCTCGCGAAGTGTCCGCGTCTCCTGTCCTCTCCGCCCACGCAACCCGCACGCCACACGCGTCCGGCCGGCGCCCTTTCCGCCCCGCTCCCCCTCCCCCTCACCCTCGCCCGAGTTTCACCCATGATCGGCACGTTTTGGAACCTTTGCAGAGCATGCCCCTCCATGCCCATCGACAAGGTGAGTGCAGACTCCAGAGCACGCATTCGGCCTCACTCAGGCTCAGGTGTGTCGCTAGATTAACTTGTTGATTCGCCGGGGTCACGGCACCAGTTATCTTTTCGTTTCTGACGAGGATTCACCTCCCAATGTGATTTTTGGGGGTCTGGACCATTACTACATTGATATGAGCCCACGATTTGGCGTGAAGATTGGCTGTCCTTTCCATATTACCGTCCAAGGAAAGAACCAAGTCACCCCATGCTGAATTCTTCAATTTTTTCACTGACAAATACTGCTGAATACAAGAAAACTTCAGTGTTCATCCATCTTTCGTATTTTAAGAATGACTGTGACCACTGAAAACTCATAATCAGAGTGTCTGCCGGTCCCCAAAAGTCCTCAATATCCCCGATTATCCCCGATTTTGGAAGGGTGTCCTCGATATCCCCGAAAGTCCCCAATTTTCTTGTTCAGGTCCCCAAAATATGACAAAAATCGTCCTTAACACCGACATTTTCAAATTTTTCCGCCAACCGTGGCGGCGTGGTATAACCAGGAATAAAAAAATTGAAGTGTTGCTTGGTTTCCGGTATGTTTTCATTGGTTCAACATGACTTGTAAAATTAGTCGTAAAGAATACACCTTTTAACTCTCTAACTAGCTCCCTTTCTCTTACTATTTCGGGAAAAAAGTCCCCGATTTTCCTGAAAAAACACCCCTAAAAGTCCCGAAAGTCCCCAATTTTGGTTTTTCATAACTATTAATCATCCTGTGAATGTGATTTTTGGGGATCTGGACCATCACCACATCGATTCACATGTTAATTTATCCGGACTTATAACAAGAATGGCAGTCGTTACTTTTGGAAGGAACTCTCTCTAGGAGTAATATTTTGGGGTTTCACCCACCATTACTTAACGTAACTTGCTTCATGATTTGCTAGGAATCACAGCATGGATGAACGTCGACGGGGTGGGGAAGGACTCAATTTTAAGTGTGACTTTTTGAGGTCTCGGACACGATTGACCGTTCTAGAATCTGGATAGAACTCAGTAATTCAGTTCAAAGTGTAACATTTTAGGGTCTCATGCACTAGTTTATAGGTTAACTTGCTGATTTAGGGTTTGCGGCACGAGTGATCGTTATTGTTCCTAAGAAGGATTCACTAGATGATTTTTTGGGGGCTCCGACACGATCGAGTAAATTATATCTTATTAATTTGCCAGGGGTTATAACAAGAATGACTGTCTTCGGTTCTCGAGAGAACCCATCTATAGGTGCAATATTTTGGGTTTCATCCTCCACTCCTTAAGTTAATTGTTAATTGACTTTTACCGGCTCTGGACAGGCAACTCATTGCTGAGGTATGATTATGCGTGGTCTTTAGCCTCACTGAAATTTTGGAATCTGAGGAGGGGAACCCACTTCTAGTTGCAATATTTTGGGGTCTTACACACCACCACAAATATTATTATTTTGTTGATTTGTCAGGAGGTACAGCAAAAGTGACAGTCGTCGATTCTTATAGAAGAGCTCGTCCGTGGGCGCCGATTCGACTCTTTTTTAGATGTGACATCTTGAGATTTCACCCACCCTTACATAAATCTGGGTTCTATACAGAGGCATGTTGAAACTTGCCGGTGAAAATTGTATGATAAAGATCAGGAATTTTTAAGGACTCCTGACGTTTATCACTACTCATTTGACTGCGTTTTTCGTCTGTTTGCTTCGCTCATTTCCCGGATTTCTCGAATTTTTCTTAAGAAAAAAATTCTTCTAAATTTAGGGTCGCCAATCCCTCTAGGCGTTCGTAGAAAGTTTCAAAAACTTTGAAATTCTGCCATTCATACTTTGAAAAGTTTCCAGCGCCATCATGAGTTTTCAAGGCGTAAAACATTGGATCTGAAATTCAGGAATCTTCGAGATAATTTTGCTTTACTTATTTTTTCTCCTTTCTCTAGTGCTCTAGTGCACCATAGAGTTTATCCTCTATACTGTTCATATTGCCGTGGATACATTAGTCTCAGAAAATAAGGACTGACAAATAGGATTAAAAATTATTTGAATTTTTTTTTTTTTTAATAAATGCAAGAATAAGAAATTGTCAAATGTTGGTATCATAATGAGCTGTATTGCTCCATACTTTGTCGTGTAAAATTATTGTCGCAAGTGTTAAACCTGTGGAAAATGTGCTAAAATGTTGTGCGAAAAAAACAAGGAGAAGAAATTTGTTTGCCAGGGGAATTATTCGGTTAGTTGGAAGGGTGTAACTTTTTTGTGAATACGAAAACCTTACGACGAAAGTTTTGTGCTCTCCGCAGGAAACATAAAAAAAAAAATCACTTTAAAATGGCTTGCTCAAATATATAATTTCTGTCATATTTAGTGAAAGTTACATCATACAGACATTCACGAGGAACATGGAGTATTGTTTCTTTCTGTTCAATATTTTCGTTCTAAAAAAAATTATGTGCAACACTACGTAAAAACCTAACCAAAACCAGATGTTTCATGCCAATACAGAAACTTAAAAACTGGGATGCGACGGAGCGAAGAGTGGGGCGAAGTGAGGTGGAGTTAAAGGAACGAGAGGTGAAGTAAGATGCATTACTTGGTTATGCGTTTTTCCAAGTGACAAATTGAGTCGGCTATTCGTAGGGATGATCTATGAAAGGTTAACATCGTCCCAGTTCCCCGTCTCATCTCTGATTCTGCTACAGCAGTGCAGTCTCAAACCCTTCTGGCATTGATCCTTCTCCATGTTGCCAAACGGAGGAATTTTCCCCAGTCACTGCGTTGGAAATCGGGGGAAAATACGTCAAAACGGCAACACTGCACGTTTTATATCGACGATGCGGCATGGGGCAAAGAGCTAGTCATAACTTCACCCACAGCTTCAGATATAGAAAATTTTACCTTTCTAAAGCACACTCTCAATCGTACTGCGTTCAGTGGCGTGGCGTGAATGATCGATTATCGATATGTCTCCATTTGAAGCTGTGGTAAAAGATCGATTATTAAGGTGTTCGTTGCGAACACCTTGATAATCGATCCTTTTCAATAGATTTAAATGGCAGATCATTCGATCTATCGCAAAGCACGCCACTCCACTGCTGCGTGTCTGTGTTTAGCGATCACTCATGTCAAATAATGTATACCTCCGATTGCGACTTATCGAATCTCTGCATATTTGTCATTAAATTATCTTGTTTTTCAAAAAAAATAAATAAATAATAATAATAACCAACAGTCGAAATAAGATTAAAAAGCTGTAGTAGTCAAATCAGGTATTCTGTCAAATTTCGAGGAGAATAGTCGATTTTAGATAAAATTCTGAGATTTTACTGGATTTTTACCGAATCTTCAGCATACAGTAGACGTTCATCTCAAAATTGCTTGTTACTTCATAAAATACAGACTATATTAAAAATTTCTCGGTAAAGAAAATGTGAAATTTTTTGTGCCTTCAAATTTAAGACAAATTATACGTCTTGATCAATTTGGCCACTTCACAACCTGATGTACACAGAAATTTTATCGGAAACGTGAAAAACTTAGAGGTTAAACGTTTAGGTTTTCAAAATGTGACTATTTTTCGAGGTATTAGACAATCCTAATTTGACTTTCAGGCTGTTATATACAATCACTGGAAAAAAGTCGCTTGGATCTAGAGTCCAGACTCTTAATAACATTGACAAGAAAAATACTCTTGATTCAATCTGATTTTTCCTTGAATCGAAGAGCCGAGCCTCTTGATTTAGGCGGATTTCTTTTTGATCCAAGAAAAAAGTCCGATTGAATCAAGAGTATTTTTTCTTGTCAATGTTTTTAAGAGTCTGGACTCTAGATCCAAGCAACTTTTTTTTCCAGTGAATGATTGTGTGAAATTACGATTACAACTTCCTTATCATGCAAATCTTGATAGGATGCGTCGAGGTTGTGATGCCCACGTCGTTGCAGGAGAAGAGTAATTTTTCTCCGGTTACTTCGATTAGGTTTTCGACTCCACATTCCCCAGGGCTCGACAATGCGCCTTGATTCATCAATCCTTGTCCCTCTCCGCTTGGATCGGTGTTAAATAAAATAAGCTGGCAATTTTATTTGCACCGGGCCCCGTGCTCATTTTTTATTGACCGCGTCTGCCAACTCTTCGTGTCGCTAGACCAATCGATAAATCAATTTCTCCTTTATTTTCGCCAAACCTTATCATGGCGCTGAGGTTTCTCCCGTACCCCTTCTCCGTCGCTCTCTGTTACTTTGTTTGTTTGTCTGTCGGTCTGTCAGGTGGCATACCTCAATAAATTTCCATTTGTCTTCGATCCCTTACAATTGCGGTTTCATTTCCCGGCTCGCTTTCCGCCGACAAACGGGTTGCAGTATCGAGGCGTGAATGATCGATTATCGATATTTCCCGATTTGAGGCTATGGTAAAGAATCGATTATTTAGGAGTTCGTTGCGGACGCCCTGCTTATCGATCCTTTTCCATGGGTTTGAATGGCAAATCAATCGATTTGTAAAGAACGTCACGCCACTGACTGGTTGTTAGCTTTGCACGGAGTATTGATATTTAACAGAAAAAAGTGCCCGCCAGCGGAAAAAGGGACCTGTCGGCTGATTATAGAATTGATAGACAAAGCGATGGACAAAGAACACAAATTGAAAATAAAGCGATCTTATTGGTGGAAGTAGGTGGTTGCAATGGATAAAGGAAATGAGTACACCGGAGGTGTGTACAATGCACAGGGTTGCCACAGTCAGGGAAAACCGGGAAATGTCAGGGTATTTTAGAAAGTCAGGGAAAACCGGAAATGTCAGGGAAAATGACGAATATGACTAAAATGTCAGGGAAAATGTGTTAAATCACCTTCATTTGCTTCTAGAATAGGTTTGAGATTTTGACAAGAAATTTTGCCTGAAAATTATTTTTAATTATGCCTTCTTAACCATCCGTCACATCTTCAATTTTCAGGGAATTTCGGGAGAATGTGTCAGGGAAATCAGGGAAATGTCAGGGAATTCCATTTTCTAAATCCTGTGGCAACTCTGTTTAAATCCTTCTCGAGGAAACCGCTGAATTCTACTTCCGGTTGGCAAAACTTGTCCTTTTTATGATGCTACGCCAAAGGCAACCTCAATCCTGCCCTAATATCAATGTAAGACGAACGGGGCATCGCGTAAGAAACGGGGCTGAGTGATTTCGTGAGTTTGACCCTCATAATCAGAGAAAAATTCAAAGAAAGTTTCAAAGGGTCAAGTGGTGTATTCCTCTGTCAAGTAGTAAGGAGAAAATGAGAAACAATCAGACATCGTGAAATGCTGTCAGGCTGATTTTGGTTAAATCCGACCAACTCATAGTAGGTTGTAAATGTTGATCAGGCGTCGAGCCTGGCTTTTGACTTTTTGTTGTTTAAATTGCTAAAATAATGATGACGTATGGTCAGCAGTGTCGAGATGACGTCAATTATAACCATTTTGCCTATCCTGTATTTCCGTATTTTACTTATTTATACGTTTGCGCCAAGCATGCACAGAGCGCGGCGTGGTACATGCTCACATGTTCGCGCCTTCACTGTGCATGGGTAGGCCATTTCTCGACTTTGCTGCTCGTTGATTTGCATTCTGTTTTGCCGCATTTATTTCCATCATTTTCAAAATCCTTGATCTTCATCGCGGCGCGGCGCCTTGCCACCTATCATTCCTACTCTTTGACTACTCTTTGACACACCGCGCGTGTTTTTTAATAAAGCCTTGAAGGTATGCAACCCCCAGCACGTCGATCCTTAGAGTAGTAATTGCCTGGAAGATTGCGATTGTGTAGTCGGTTAATCTTCAAGCCACCAATAAAATTTTGTGGCCACGTCATTTTTGGTTGCAATTCGAGCGAGAATTTCAAATTGTTGAGATTTTTCGAATTCGATCAAATGGAGGCACTGAAAATATACTGAATGTATTGGGAATGTAGTAAAAAAGTACGGTAAAAGCACTGATTTTTGGCCTGCCTGTTCTAGTGAACACCCTGTCGTCTGATGTTTTCGTATCGGGAAACCTCAAGGGCCCTCTTAAGTGCGGCGCAAGTGAGCGATTAAAGAATAACTCTGTGAGAGTCCGGAACTTGATGGCCAGAAAGCAGAGCAACGCTTCTGAGAAAGAGAAAACAATTAGCCGAGGAGCAGGAAAAGTCTGGAGATTAAAGTTTTACGTTGCCGAGCGGAGCCCGCCGCGCCACCGAGTAACTCGGGGGGAGGAAAAGGTTCTTTCCAAGGGAGGAAGGGGCGTCCGGAGCCCGAGGGGGAGGGGAAAGGGTAGTTTAATGCCAATGGGAGTCGCCCAACATTCATATACAACGAGAAGAAGTCTGTCGCCACTTGTGACCTTCATCGGTCCCGTCTTTGAGCTTTTCGCCGCGGATATGTTGCCACAACTCGTCCTTTCTCACACGAAAGAACCTAACTACGTTTCAGCATTGCAAAATTTCCGCTCACAATCAGTATAATCAGGGTTGCCACAGTCAGGGAAAACCGGGAAATGTCATGAAAATGACGAAAATGTCAGGATAAATTTGTTAAATCACCTTCATTTGCTTTCTAGAATGGGTTTGAGATTTTGAACAAGAAATTTTGCCTGAAAGCTATTTTCAATTATGCCTTCTTAACCATCCGTCAGATCTTCAATTGTCAGGGAAATCAGGGAAATGTCAGGGAATTTAATTTTCTAAATTCTGTGGCAACCCTGTATAATGGACCACTGGACAAGGTACGAGATTAAGCATTCTGATACATGTTTCCAAACCGAAATTTCTTTTTCAGAAATCAGAACACGATTTGCGCAACGAAAATTACTGCAATTAACTCCTAACTAAGATATTTAATGTTTCTTGACGCGTAACTTCATAGCTCCCGCTCATGAAAACACAATGGTCTATGTGAGTCAAATCGCTCACTATAGGTACTTTACCAAGACAATCTCTACGATATGAAAATCTGGCAATCTCTGTCTTGACGCTTCGGCTCAGCTATAGCAAATTGTTCACACTTTGAACGATAAATGGTGGGAAAAGAAGAATGCTCGATTGAGAAGCCTGTCGAAACTGTTGTGCACTGAGAAAAAACTATGGTTTATAAACCTATTAGAGGTAAATATGGAACACCTATAATAGTCGTAAATAAACTAATGATTCTCGGTCTGTGAACCATACTAAGGTCTCTGTACCTAATTAAGGTACAGAGACCATAACTAAGGTATATGTGCTATTATTATATGTAGAGGTACTACTATTAGTGGTGTTCCATATTTACCACTAATAGGTTTATAAGCCATAGTTTTTTCTCAGTGTGAGGCGCGATTTAACTCTCGTAGAGAATTGAGTTTCTTCGGACCTTGCGCTTGCAATTCAAAATTCCCGTAATCAATGTATAATAAAAACGTTTATATTTTAGTTAGGAGTGATTTCAGTAATTTTCAATTCAAAAATGGTGTTCTACGTGAAATTCTACTTACGAAACATGTATTAGAGTGCTTAAATTCGTACGTTAGTCTAGTGGTCCAGCAGGGCCGGATTTACCTACTTGCCGCCCATGGGCCGCCTGTATTTTGCCGCCCCCTTCTCATTCGTTTTGAAATATCAATAAAAACCATCAAGTGAACGTGCCAGCGAGGGAGGGGTGCATAAGACGCGTTTACTCGTGTTGGACACATTTTTCGGGAAAGCCCTGCTAACACTACTAGCAAAAGTTCACGGGACTTAGCGCGAAAGTTAAGTTCCGTAAACCTATCTCTGTGTGGACAAGGGCTTCCACTCATAAGAAATGAGCGAACAAATTATAAAAGAACAAACGTAAATGTAGTTAAATGATTTTAACTTCCGCCGCTGGGCCGCGCAGACTGCACTGTGTTTGGCGCAATGCGTGAAGTATTCCGGCAGTCTTGTAGGCACTATGCGTTTCACGCTGACCACACTGTCTATGGCGCAATGCGTGAAGTATTCATGCATTCTTGTAGGCGCTATCCGTTTTACGCTGACCGCAGCGACCGTACTGTGTTTGATACAATGCTTGAAGCATTCGTGCAGTCTTGTACGCGCTAATATGTATTACACGCCGACCGCCGCGCCGAGGGCTTCTCCTTTTCATCTCAAGTCCGCGTCATTATTTCTCTCTAAGTCGCGCCGTCCCAGGCCAAATTGCGTGTTTGGTTTCTCTATTAACTCGACTAATTAAAGGTGCTATCTCTTGTATCACTGAAAGACGACAAATTTAGAAATTACTATACTCTCAGAAAATGAGAGATTTTGTCGCCTTTTCTCGTTAGTAATTTTTCGTCAAAATCCGATTTTCTTAAAAAAGTGTAAAATTTGCCGCCCCCTTGATTTGCCACCATGGGCTGCGGCCCATGTGACCACCCCCTTAATCCGGCCCTGTGGTCCAGTGTACTTTTGATAGGAAACCATTGGGCATTTTTGACCGATGATCTTAACGTTAGACATAGAAAGAGCATAACGGTCCCAAGTTGCAGTGATCGCGATGAATAACTAAAAATGGCGATTTTATCGTATTTTGTAATAAAGTCGCGACTCTATTGACGGCGATTTATCGCAATCCTACCGAACAAATAATCATGATAAATTGAGATGAAATTCCAACTTTTTCGAACGCAATTTTATAGAGCTAAAATTGCAGCAATATCGAGGATAATCGCTCAGATGCTGATGACTTTATCGCCAAAAAATCGTGAAAAAATTGCGACTTAATTTCTAAAATATCGCAATTTCTCCGTTGAAAAATGTCTCTCGGGGTCGTACCTTTCTGAAAAATACTCAAAGCATGAGAGCAGGAGGGGGGGGGGGTCTGCCCCCCTCCCCCCCAGAATTGGAATTTTCTCATGAGAAGATGCCTATCTGATTTAATCTGATTTCCCATTTTTTGGCCAAAAAGTCCAAATCTGCCAAGATTTTCGACATCATCGATGCGATATATCGCACGCCAGTTGGACCACGCCAAGAAGGCGGGACAAAGCACCTCAAGGGTGGGAAACGAAATATTAAATTAAGACATAACGCCTCTCCTGGAGGAGGGCTCAACAATTTTATGCGAGTGCACGTAAAGGACGTAAAGGGTGTCGCTTGACTACATTTGCGGATGCCGGGATACCTCGCTGCCATGTCGAGCGACCTTCCACCCGATTTTCCGTGGATTGGGTTTCGGCTTCAAACGAAGCAAGGCTCGAATTTTTGGCAACGTCCGTGTCCGTCTTGAGATTTAATTTGTCGTTTTCAATTTGATTTGGAGGCCCCGATGGCCCCCTCCCGCGGGAGCTCACCAAGCTCTTAACGACCGCTTTGTGACGTCTAATGTGCTCAGTGCGGAGCACACTTCTCCCGTGCTAAGGAACAACGCCGTATGAACCTTAATGCGTCGCCAAATTTCCTTCGATAAAACTCGAATTTCCTGGTAAACTTATGGATATGCTCCTTCCAATTCTTTAGATAATTTTGCTCGCAATTTCACCTAAAGTTCCTGACAATTTCAATGAAAAATATTCATTAATTCCCTCAAAAATAAACATTTCATCGAGGGCGATTTGGCAACTCTCGAATGTTCATACGGCGTTCTTTCCTAGCAAGGCATACTTCCCGTCGGCTCATTATGGAAATTGATAGACAAAGCCATATGCAAAGAAGACGAAGGGAAAATAGAGTGCTCATATTGGTTGAAACGGGTAATTGTCATAGACTAGGAGAAAAAATGATTATCTAAGTATAGGTTCTCTCGTCGGTTCCCATATGTTAGTCTATTATTTACCCATTTACTTTCTTTGTCTATTGAAACCACCCGATTGCACCTTTAGGATAGCTTCATTTTCCCTTCGTTTATAGCTTGTTCCATCAATTCCGAGATCCGCCCATTGGAATCACTCGCATAATCGAGCGGATCGCTGAATAGCTTTTTCAACCAATTTCGATAGCAGTCAGCCCTCAGTTTGTTGCGTCTAGCTACATACCCTAGTCTAATAAACTTGCGTCTCAGGATTCCTAACATATTCGGACCGAGTTAAACGGAACGGTACGAAGTCCCATTTCGGAGGGGGGGGGGGGTCAGTTAATGGGGGTAGGTTGCATTCAATTAGTCGTAAATTTTCTCCTGTTGAAAATCCTATAGGTCTAGAAAACATCTTTTGAATGCGAAAAAAGTCCTTTAATAACCTTAGCTTTGAGTCTCACGGAGAAAAGGAAAATTTCAAACTTATTTTTGTCAGTTCAAGCTTGATTCGACTTTGTATATCTCTGACAAATTCGGTTCCGATGTCACAGAAAAATGGACTCGGAATTGAAGGAAAGGGAAGCTAAAGAAAGAGATGAAGATGGAGGAGCACGAGAAGAGGAAAATGAGAAGGAAGGGGTTAAGTAGAGAAAGGAGGAGAAGGAAAAAAGAGAGAGAGAGGAGGATAAGAGGGAGTATATGGTAAGAAAGACGAAGGAAAGGAGGAGAGGTCTTCGGACCTCAGGAGTGCGGAAGGTTGCTCTCTTTAGGAGGACCTTAGAGGAGAACAGAGGGAGAATATGGTGAGGAAGACAAAGAAGAGGAAGAGGTTGAGGAAAAGGAGAAGAAGAATAAGAAAAGGAGGCCACACGTCCTGTTGAGGGGCTTGTAGGACAACACGCATAAGTGCAGTTTTTTAACAAATTGAGATCTTGATGATTTCAAGTAAAACTATAGTCTTAAATTCATATTCTGTAAAATTCCGCTTCCAAATTCCAAATTTTAAGCATAAAAAAGTCAGTCTGAACTTTCCGCCATTAAGATCAACACTGAAAAGAATTGTAAGCTGTTTTAGCACCTAGGATGTTAGAAATGTGTCTGGTGATCCCAAGATGCTGCCTTAACTGCCTACACAGTTGAATTTACATTCACAAGATGTAAAATTAACTGCGAAGGCAGTAAAGACAACAACTTCGGATCACCAGACACATTTTTAACATTTTAAGTGCTAAAACAGTATATACTTTTTTTCTGTGAATGTAATTTCGAAACTTCACTATTTTCTCGATTTAGCAAAAACTGGACTCACGCGCCCTGTCCTTCAAGCTCCTCAGTTGACAACGCTGTGTCAGGTCACCACGATTCCTCAAGCCCTAAGTAAACTTAACTTGTGGGAGTTTCCCAGACATTTTACGCTCATCTCGGGATACTTTCATTCCGAGTGAATTCCTCGAGGAAAGATAGAATAAGAAATGGAAACCTGCAAGCATTATATCGGGGAGAAACGCGCCTGGGGAAGTAAGTACATCGCCGTACGCTCAAGTTTTTTTTTCCACCCCGCACGCATTATCAGTACCCGAGCGTCTTTGCGGAAGTTTACGTTATGTTTTCTGAGCGAAAAGTTGTCATTTTATTCCCTCTTGGAGCTCCTGATCCCTATCCTCCTCGGTTACTAGGATCCCTTTTAAGTCCGCGACAGAGGTGGAATCAACGCTCCTTGTATACTGCCGTGCTAAGGAGGAACCCGTATGAACATTCGAGAGTTGCTAAATTTCCTTCGATAAAATGTTTGTTTTTGGAGGAAAATTATGAGTATTTTTCTTCGAAATTTTCGGACGTTTTAGATCAAATTACGAACACAATTATCTAAGAAATCGGTAGAGAAATACTCAAAAAGTTTCCTGAAAAGTAGTGATTTGCTAGGGGAAATTTTGCAACGCCTGAAGGCTCATACGACGTTTTCCCCCAGCACGGCAAAATAGCGGGAAAATGCATTCGCGTGAGTTATAATGCTCAAACCTAAAAGGAAAAGGGGTAGGTGATATTGAACCGAGTTTATTAGAAATGCACCAAGTCGCATCTAGTGGCGTGGCGCGCTTTGCGATGTATCGATTGATTTGCCTTTTAAACCCATGAAAAAGGCACGGCGAACAGGGTGTTTGTAACGAATAGTCGAATACCTTAATAATAAATTCTTCACCATAGCTTCAAATGGAGAAATATTGATAATCGATTATTCACCCCCGGTCGCATCAAGTTTGAACCTGGAAAAATATGTTTGAAGTGCCATTCCTCCATACGACTCAACGTCGAGGGCGTAGTTCTGTTTAACGACTGCTTTTTGTTTAACATAGTTTTTTTTTCGACTTAGAAATTTTGGATGGGAGATAGTTTACAACAAGTTGAATTCAAAACTACTCACGACTCATTTTCTTCCTAACTGCAACGTATTGCGTTTGGTTCAATGGGTCTTTTGCGCTGGTCACAGAATCGAGTTGTGATGTTTGATTATTGTAGATTAGCCAACAATAGTAAGATCTGTCCCAACAGCAACTTGTCGCTTTACGACCCTGAATCGCCAATGTCCTCTATTGGACCATACCCTTTCGGAAATCTCGCTTTTCCCGATCTTCTAAAACCTGCCATGGCTTGGTAAACTATAATGACTATGTTGCCGTGCTAAGAAAAAACGCCGGGTGAACATTCGAGAGTTGCCAGATTTCCTTCGATAAAATGTTTAATTTTGAGGAAAGTTATGAACGTTTTTCCTTGACATTTTCAGGGGCTTTAGGTGAAATGGCGAACAAGATTATTTGAAAAATTCGAAGGAAAATATTCATAGGTTTACCGGGAAATTCGTGATTTATCAAGGGAAATCTGGCAACGCCTGAATGCTCATACGGCGTTTTTCCTCAGCACGGCGGTATGGAAAAGAGCTGTATAACGAACGACTCTAAATACGACCCAAAGAAGACGGCACCAAGTCAGATATAGTAAGCATTTCGTGAATTTAGGCTCTGGATGCAACTTTGAAGTGACAATTAATTTGTTCTACCGTTAATCTGTAAATCTCAAGGATCAGACGTGGATTCGGCTAATCCGACCGAACTTTCCCGCCGGTCTCTTTGGGTCGCCCCGGGTCCCACTCCCGACCGAGTGCAGTAACTCGTGCATGACGCTGCACATCGCCGCGCCGCGCCGCCGCCGCCGCCGGCGTTTGCATAATGAGCCCCCGGGCCCCCCCTTCGCTGGGGGCCCGGGGGCTCCAGGCCCCTGGCCGTAGTTCCGTCAAGTTTGCTAATTGGCCGCCGACACTGGCCGTTACCCAACCGGCCGGGGCTCGGTCCTACCGATCCCCGCCGCACAATCGGCTCCTTATTGGATTTCATAGATAAAGCTATAGACAAGAAAGACAAATCCAAAATAGAGATATCTTGGATGTTCCGTAGCTCGTAGGTAGGTTTTTTTCTTTTATACTAATGACACCTAGACGTTCCGGCTGGAAAGACCACAGCCCTCTTTAGGGTTGCTACAGTCAGGGAAAACCGGGAAATGTCAGGGAAAACTGGGAAATATCGGGGAAAATGACGAAAATGTCAAGGAAAATTTGTTAAACCACCTTCATTTACTGTCTAGAATGGGTTTGAGATCTTGAACAAGAAATTTTGCCTGAAAACTATTTTCAATTATGCCTTCTTAACCATCCATCAGATCTTCAATCGTCAGGGAGTTTCATTTTCTAAATTTTTTGGCAACCTGGCAATTCTGTGTATTTTTTCTGGAGAAAAGAATAAAAATCTAAAAATTGAAAAATTTAGTATTCGGTTGTACCTATCCAAGGCTAGATTAAAAACGGAGCGATCCTATCAGTGGAAGCGAGTGATTCAGTGGCGTGGCGTATTTTTCGATACATCGATTGATCTGCCACTTAAACCCATGGAAAAAGATCGATTATCAGGGTGTTCGCAGCGAACACCTTGATGATCGATTCATTACCATAGCTTAAAATGGAGAAATTATCGATAATCGACCATTCACGCCACGCCACTGGGCCAACTGCAATGGGCAAAGGAAGTAACATACTACTAATATAAAGGCAACCCACAAGAGGCCCTATAATTAAGGGGTCCATCATTCCCGTATTGTCAACCAATAGCAATCACGTGAATCAACCAATAGGATTGCTACATTTTCCCTCCTTCGCGTATAGCTTATTAGTCTATCAACTTCAATAATGAGCCCCAAGTCGAACGACCCAGTCAGACATGAAATTTTTGACCAGCTGCGAGCATTCATATTTATTTTATCCCGTCATACATTTTAAGGGGTGATTTTTAGAGGAAATTTCACAAGTTATATAAAATGGAGCCACCTTTAAATCTCTGCGTTTTTTATCAATTAGAATCCAAGCTTTTGAAAGGTTCCACATCAAGTCCGAACTGCGGGCCGATTTTTGAAATTGATAAACAAAGCGATAGACAAAGAAGGTATAGGGAGTATGGAGCGATCCTATTGGTTGAAACGGGTGGCTCCTACGAACGAAGGGAGAAGTCGATGGACTGCTTATCGGGTCTCTCGTGGGTTGCCGTCAGTTAATCTATTGCCTACCTTCTTTGTCTATTGCTATCACTCGCTCCCATGCCAATAGGATTCTTCCCTTTATCTTCTTTGTCTATAGCTTTTGCTTTATTCATGAATCTCAATAATGAGCCTGCTGTCCCATTGACTGTTCCTACTGTGCGCCGGAGGCTCTGATTACCGGGCGTTCACTGTCGTTCTCCCGCAGGAACGAATGAGAACCGCCGGGATTCGGCAACAGAGTTTCTGGGTGTGAGTGCATCGGGAATCGGAGCCTCGTTTCGGGAAATGTTGCCGCATTTTCCTGATTTTAAATGCTTTTCCTGATTTTTCCTGATTTTCCTGATTTTTCCTGATTTCCGGATTTTCCAGGTTGACTAGTTGGTTTGGAAACCTCCCCCCCTTCCACTCACCCTCACTCCGAAAATTCATTGCCCAGGACTGTGATGTCATGAGGTGAAAGGGATGCATCTATGAAGGGACTTGAAAAATAATACACTCTGCGGGCCGATTATTGAGATTGATACAAAGTGTCCCAGGATTAAGTACGACTATTGAAGGAGTCGATTCTTTGGGTCAAAAGAAGGCGTTCCTATTGTTTAACCTTTGCTCCAAAAACGCTTTCCCCGAGGGCCAGGGCCCCTCAAAGTTGGAGAAAAAAAATCGTCTTTCTAACACTGTGACAATGTTTATCAACCAATATTGATAAAAATTGGTAAATGAGGGTAATTTTAAGCGCTTTTTTCATTCGTGACCTCCAAAGGAAAACGCATCGGGGGAGGGGGTTAGGGGGGCATATCGAACCTAAAAGTGGCCAAAATTAATGTTTCCAGCAACAAAAATTGATTTTTGACGGCACTGTCAGATTTAGCGTTGAAAAATATTGAGAAATTGTGTCTAGCGTTTTTTCGCTAGGACTCATCGTTTTCGAGATAATAGGGGCTGGATTGATTGTGAGCGCGGGTGGGCGCGAAGGGGGTGGTGGGGGGTGGCCCCCAGGGAAAGTGTTTTTGGAAATAAAAAGTTGTACCATAAAAACGTCTTATTTGACCCAAAGAATCGACTCCTTCAATATTCTTACTTAATCCTGGGACAACCTTTAGACAAAGATGACATATGGAGTATGGAGTGATCTTATAAGTTGAAGTGACAGGGGTCATCATTAGGCGCAGTGGTGCGGCGTACTTTGCGATTTATCAATAGATCTACCATTCAAACCTATGAAGAAGGATCGATAAGCAGGGTGCTTGCAACGAACAACTTAATAATCGATCCTTTACCGTAGCTTCAAATGGGATAATATCAATTGTCGATTATCACGCTTCCGCATTGACCAGGAGATTATGTGAACGTTGACTTCCTTGAGAAGCTTTTACACACGAATAATTTTTTTTTCTGGTTGACAATGATAAACTGCACACAGATAAAACCTTTGGTCTGAACACTTGAACTTTGATTCATGTGACTCACTAAAGTTTTTGGACCGGACAACCAAAAATTTGGGTCATAGAAACCGAGCATTGGTTCAGGTAACAAATTCATTTCATTTTCCACCAAAAACTTTCGTGAACTGAAACTGAAAACTAAAATGAGGCGTTATGTAACGAGATTCACTTCGAGTTTCAATCGAAGTAATCTCCGCATGTTGTGTAATGGCGAGGCGTGATAATCGACTATCGATATTATCCCATTTGAAACTATGGTAAAGAATCGATTATTATGTGAACAAATACGTGTTCATTGCGAACGCCTTGATAATCGATCTTTTTCCACAGGTTCAAATGGCATTTCAATCGATACATCGCAAAGCACGCTACGCCACTGCCGTAGACCATTACAGCGTCAGTATGGATTTTTCTAAAAGTCCCTTCATAGATAGGTCCCCTCTTCCCAGTAACGCGGCGATTGCAAGTTTGCAGTACCGTTATCCCTCCATTATTTTAAATCCATAAAAAAATTCGATTGAATTGATTGTTTTACGTACATTTAAATGGAGAAAAACAGTGTCGCCAACTTTCAAGATTCGCCACTGCCTCTGACCCATGACGTCACAGTGCCCGGCAGTGAATTTTCGAGTAGTGGTGAGGGGGGGGGGGGGTTCTCGGTCAATATGGTAAAGAGGATGAGGACCCGGTTCAAAATTCGCTGCGGCTCCCGACGACAAAGTGAATTTTTCAAACATCTGCATTATTAACGTGCAGTTCTACATTTTGCAGCCGGTGCATGCCACGGTGATATTTTTCCCTTACCACTGAGGACACGCGACACGATCACGCGCTGTCGCCAAATCCTCGTTTTATGCGCCCATTTTCTCGGAAGCGGGAATGGAAGAACAGCATGCTTCACCGTAGTCCCCTCCCCTCCCCCACACCCCAATCGAATGGAAAAACCGATTTCACGGATTTGATAGGGATTAAGGAGAGTTCTTATAAATAAAAATTATTGATTATGAGTCATCAGCGTTAACACCGGAAAAACTGGAGTACACATACTTAGGGTCATTCATAAAGTCCGGCCAAATTCAAAGTGATTTTATCCTCCGTGATTATAAGTGGGGAGAATGGTCATTTTTATCTTTTTAGGAAAGAAAAAATAGTGCCAGTTTTTGACTGGTTTACGGGAAGACTTTGATGGAGCTCTTCAGGTTGAATGTAACCAAACCCTCTTTTTGGCCGATAGGCTTCACAAAGTTGATCACGAAGAAATACTCCACATGTACTCAGGGCCGGATTTATCTACTTGCCGCCCATGGGCCGCCTGTATTTTTCCGCCCCCTTCTCATTCGTTTTGAAACATCAATAAAAACCATCAAATGGATGTGCCAGCGGAGGAGGGGTGCATAAGACGCGTTTACTCGTATTGAACCATTTTTCCGGGAAAGCTCTGTCAACAATACTAGCAAAAGTTCACGGAACTTTCCGCGAAAGTTAAGTTTCGTAAACCTATCTCTGTGTGGACAAGGCCTTCCCTTCATAAGAAATGAACGAAAAAATTATGGAAGAACAAACATGAATGTGGATTGATGATTTTAACTTCCGCCGCCGCGCCACGCAGACGTCACCGAGTTTGGCGCAATGCGTGAAGTATTCATGCAGTCTTGTAGGCGCTATCCGTTTCACGCTGACCGCAATGACAGCTCTGTGTTTGATGCAATGCGTGAAGTATTCGTGTAGTCTTGTAGGCGCTAATTTGTGTTACATGCCGATCGCCGAGCCGAGAGCTTCTCCTTTTCATCTCAAGTCCTCGTCATCATTCCTCTCTAAGTCGCGCCGTTCCAGGCCAAATTGCGTGTGTGGTTTCTCTCTTAAGTCGACTAATTAAAGGTGCTTTCTCTTGTATCACTGAAAGACGACAAAATTATAAATTACTACACTCTCAGGAAATGAGAGATTCTGTCGCCCTCTCTCGTTTGTAATTTTTTTTCTAAATTAGATTTTTTTAATACCTACATTGAAAAAAATCGCAAAATTTGCCGCCTTCTATGGATTTGCCGCCATGGGCCCTGGCCCATGTGGCCACCCCCTTAATCCGGCCCTGCATGCACTGCTACAAACCCTCTCCTTCTACCTCAATGCCAGTAAAGAATTCCCTCCAGTAGTCTTGTTGTAATGATCCAAAATTAGTCGTATAACTCATCTTTTTATCGAAGAATCACACTGATTAGTATATTTCATAATTATTTCCTTGAACTCTCTCTAAAGAGAATCGAACAGCGCTATGGATTCATCTTATTTTCTTATTTGAGCACTATATATGATAAGAGCACTATAAATGCCCATTTTCCCCCTATCGGTCATCCCTAGCTAACCCTATATAGTCCTCAATTCTTTAGTCGTAGTGATAGAGCCTTCTTTTTCGTCGAAAGTCGGGATTCGAAAATTTCTCGAGAGGGGGTCTATCGGCTAGAGAATCCTGAAATTTGCAAAATATCCCTTTGTTCGGGGGACAGTTTCGATCTCCTGGTAATATTGTAGTGGTATCGGCTAAAGACCTGCGAGGTCTTTACCGATCCACTTGGAGGAAGTGACAGGGTCAGACGTGTTAGATGCGAGTTTTTGAGACGCGATTGTTTATGTCCGCGCGCGGAGCTTGCGGCAAGAGTGACCCCGGCTTCCGGCGATTCGGAAGTCGGAGTTGGGCACGGAAGCTTCGGGCGTTGGCATAAAAGCTCGCGGAAGCCGCTCGTGCGGGGTTAGTCGTTGCGAGGTTTCAAGACCCGAGACCTAACCCGGTCAGCCCCTGTAAGAGTAGCAAGTTTTGTTTTTGTGTAGAAAATAGAGGTTATTCCACACCGAAAGTGGTTTAGTTGTTTAGTGTTCCTAGTTTTAGTTTCCCTTCCCCCGCACTTCAATATTTCCGTGCTGAGAAAGAGTAAAAGGTAACTGTAGCAATGTTATCTAATTACACCCGATAAAAAATCTACTCACCGGAAAAAGTATGAATTCGTATTGCCTGGAAATATTCAGAAACAAAATATTAAATTGCAAAAACCCCTCAACACAAAATAAAGTGAAAAGTTTACAAGGTTTTTTTCTTTCTTTTTTTCAAATCAATATTTTATCTGAATAAATTGACCAATGTCCGAATCTTTTTACGAGGTTTTTCTGTGGAGTGTGGTGTGGTAACCCAACCCTCATCTGCAATCCGTCCGCGTGATGGGGTTATTTTCGGCCAGGTCTCGGCCGTCCATTTTCTACCGGAGGACTCCCCTAGCTAGGAGTGACTTAGACTCCAAATAAATCGATGAAAATTGGAGGACCGTAGATGAGTTATTCAATTATCGAAATCCAAAAAGAGGGGATGAAGTTCGGGAGCCGGCGGCGTGGCGAGTTCATTCGATTACAGCGCGCACTCCGCACGTCCAAATGGCAGGAAAGTGAAAACTCTCACCAAGCTTACTTCCCTGTTCACGACATATGTTCAATCCGTCTGATGTATTCTTAAAAGAAGTCGAAGAATTTTTGACTCTTCAAACCATCCCCTAAAATATTCCAATGGATATTCAGGGTGTCTACTGGTCCCCAAAAGTCCCCAATGTGATTATCCCCGATTTTGGAAAAGTGTCCCAGATGTCTCTGAAAGTCCCCAATTTTCTTGTTCAGGTCCCCAAAAAATGACAAAAATCGTTCTAAACACCGGCATTTTCAAATATTCCCGCCAACCGCGGCGGCGCGGTAAGGATGAAAAAGGAATGTTGTAGAAAGGAAAGGCAAGTTGTGGAAAAGGATGAGGTTTTTCAGGATGTAAAAGTGAAGTGTTGCATGGTTTTTCGTATGTTTTCATCGGTTCAACATGCCTTGTAAAAAAAGTCGTATAAAATACGTCTTTTAACGCTCTAACTAGCTGCCTTTCTCTCACTATTTCGGGAAAAAAGTCTCCGAAAGTCTCTAACTTTGGTTTTCCATAACTGGTAGACACCCTGATATTGTGCATCGTCTTGGGGGCGACCATCAGGAGCCTCATTGGCAGATCGAGGCTGAGCTGCATTAGATTTTGCAAAAAAATATCTTCCATTTTTGAATCAACCATGAAAGCGCTTATCTGTTAAGGGAAACTCATGGTAAGTATGTTGTTTCCAAAGTGAGCCCGAAATACAAAGGCTGTTCAAAAAGTAGTGCAACAAATGCTGTAACTTCAAAATCATGATAGATAGAGGCTTTTTCTTGGTCTTGTTTGAAAGGCAAGCCAAATAAATTTCTAACGATACCCAGATCAACTTATTTGATTGATAAATGGGAATGTTCTGAGGGTTTGAAAAGCGAGTGCCTACGACTTTTAACAAGGATTTTGGCTCACCAAAATTTGTCTCTAACACCACTGTCCGACGCGCTGTAGGCCTAAAACAACTCTGCAACCCTAAAAACTGAAACTTTAACGTTAAGGTCACCCAACTAGGAGACTCAAGGGTCCATAAGGCGGCAATTAGCCCAGTCGTCAGATTTCATCCCAAAAATCGGGGAGTTCTGACCAAAGTGATACAAACCGTTGGCGCGCAAGCGTACATATCGCAGTTACTGTCTGATTTTTTTTGGGGGGGGGGGGGGGGCTAATATTTGGCTAAATCACAATATGATTATTCGATGACTTGGACCAATCACATCACTTGACCTTGACATTTTTGATGGCAATTTTTGAAAGTGTGACACAGGCTATGCTGCCGAGCTATGGAAGAACGCCGTATGAACATTCAGGCGTCGCCATATTTCCTTCCGTATTTCCATACGTCTTATAACCCGAATTTTCTGGGAAAATCGTGAATATTGTTCCCTAAAGTTTTCAGACAATTCCGTTCGCAATTTAATATGAGGTATCTGAATTTTTCAAGGAAAACCATGCATAACTTTCTTCAAAAATACATTTTTCCTGGGATATTTGGCAACGCTTGAATGTTCGCACGGCGTTCATTCTTAGCACGATAGTATGTTTACGTATAATTTTTAGCAGATGGAACTATATTTTTTCGTGGAGCCTCTTACATCTGAAGAAAGTTGCATTATTCTACCCATTTGCAACGGGCCGTGCTCATTTTCTGCCCCAAGTGAATTCGAGCCACCCATTCGTCCAATTACCTAGCTTGCACTTTACCAGGGCGCGCGCTTTTGGCCCCTCAGGGAGAGAGACCTCTGAACGTCTCCTTATAGGTCAACGTGTGAAGGACCGGGGTGGGGGGGGGGTTTAGAGGCCGAGGGTTGAAATGAATTTCTCGCTGCGGGTTTGCAAGCATCCCAGCGGTATAATCTCGTAAACAGGCCTGACTGAGTGGTGATGCAAAGTGTTTAACTTCCGACTTAAAGCACTCTCTGCATGGGTGAACTTCGTAATCATGCGCTCCCGAAGTCCCGAGCAATGTTCAGGAATTTGAACCAGCGCACAGTGGATCGAGTCAATTAGAGAGGTCGGACATGAAATTTTTGACTAAAACTGCAAATTTCGATGTTTAATTCGTCACATTTTAAATTTTAAAGGGTGCTTCCAGTAGAAAATTTAACGAGAAAATCAACGGAACCGCTGTCAGTACCTTAAAATTTTGTATAAACGAAGTTATAAGCACTCAAAGTTTCCAAATTTCGTCCGACCTCTCCTATTGACTCGATCCACTGTGCGGCGCGGCGAAGCTCTCCGAGACTTGAGTCGATGAGATTATAAATGAAGTTTATGATGGAGCTCTCATCCTCCTTCGTTACCTGATCGTGTGTGTGTGCATCCGTCGAGTCCTTGGATATCTGTAAAAAAAACAAGGGGTTGGTTCCAACGGAAGAGCTTTGGAGAGCGTTCACCGCACGAATCTTTCTACTCATTTTCACCAGGAAAGAATATAATTATTATTTAAGTAAGAAGATACACTGGAAAAAAAGTCGCTTGGATCTAGAGTCCAGACTCTTAAAAACATTGACAGGAAAAAATACTCTTGATTCAATCCAGTGTGTGCTAACTTTACCTGTCGACAGTAAAAAACGGAATGTTGTTTTTGTTGATTGATGTTTGGTGCAATCTGGCTTTTAATCACTGAAAGATGCAGCTAGAACTGATGTCCTTGAAAAAAATGTTAAAAACATTGGTAATAGAGCCCTCAACTCGCTCACCCGTCTTTTCTCCTAATTACGATAATGTCTCAAAAATTCGGTTTATTAATTTTCAATTATCTCTCCTTTTTTTACAGCTCCATTCGGAGTACCAGAGCACGTATCGATGGTACGAATACAGAGGCCCAATTCAAGAGGTTGTCAACAAACCACCGCAACCCGTCGCCAATGGTACGTCATCTCATACCTGTCCTAATAGTTTTCCATTATGTGTCTTTTTAAATACACGGCCAAGGAAAAACACAGTAAGAGCCTTCAAACGTTGCCAAATTTCCTCTTATAAATCACGATTTATCGGGGATTTTTTTCATTATATTTTTCTTCCGATCTTTCGGAAAATTTTGTTTGTAACGTGATCTAAAAAGTCTGAAAGTTTTAGGAAAAAATATTCATGCCTTCGAGAATGAATATTTGCTGAGAGGAAATTTGGCAACTCTCAAATGTTCATACGGCGTTTTTCCTTAGCACGACAGTATAGGGGTTGAACAAACGCTTATAAAGACGTATGAAAAATTGGAAAAAGGGAAACAATCTGAATTAATGCGTGACGTGAATGAATATTGCCATTTGAAAGATTAAAGGGCACGTGTAATGCCACAGCTTTATCAAGGCCCGATGAATTACTTAATATTCTTACACCCATACTGAAAAAAAAACAACCCCTAACTCCTTTACACTGAGCTAAGCAGTCTGTGGTTCTTTCATCCCTCATAAGCATGCGTCCCGACGTTCCATCGGTCCTTTGTTGATTGCTCGTTTACATGACGCCAACAGTGTCCTGTCTTGCCAGAACCTCATACTGCCAATACAATGAACCACGGAGATAAGCTGTTTTTCAATCTGTCAGTGCGACAGTACGGCCCGCCCTCCTCGCGGGGCATTGATGATCCCTATTCGAATCGATGCTCAAATCGAACATCGGATGAGCCCCAGAGCGCAGGAGATCTTACGGAGCCGAAAGCTCGTGGGGAAATATACTTGAGAAGTTATAACAGCGTTTGGTTCATTTAGTTCCGAACTTTCCCGCCGCGGCGCTGGCGTCGCGTCGGCATCACGGAAAAATGATGACTTATTCATCCACTCATTTCTCGCGCCCTTCCAACCCGCCCCGCGCTCGTGGAATATTTATGAGTCGAATTATACACAGATTGAGCGGTTGCATACCGTGGGCCTCTTTCTAATTTCACCGCGGTTTTCGTCCCGATAGGGTGGACGATTTTTGTCCCCGCATAGAATAAACCTCGATCGGAAATGAGATGAATCATCCGAGATCAAAAGCGAAGAATATAAGGGAAAGAGATCCACCTAACGAATGAATTATTCTACCGCAATGAAAAAAAAATATCGGTGTATTTACTAAGAAAAGGGTGGAATTACCAAGAATTCAGGGTTCTATTTGATCCCAGTTTTTTCTTGGTAAAATTACCATTTATGGAATTGGTAATTTTACCGAGAAATCTCGGTAAAATTATTGAACTTTCTCGGTAATTTTACTGGACCTTGGTAAAAACGCCAATATTTTTTATCGACTGCGGTAGAATTACCGAGATAAAATGGCAAAGTTACCGGGAATTGATTACCAATAAAAGTGGTGTTCCTACCTGAAAAAAAACAGTAAAAATACCGGTTTTCAGGTAAGCTTACTAGTCTGTCTTGGTAAAAAAAGTGAGATGGTAAAGGTACCAACGGACCGTGGTAAAAACGCCGAGAATTTTTTTTCAGTGTCTGCTCAGGAAGAACGCCGTATGAGCCTTCAGGCGTTGCCAAATTTCCCCTCGCAAATCATTAATTTTCAGGACATTTTTGAATATTTGTCTATACCAATTTCTCAGATAATTTTGTTTGTATTTTGATCTAAAACCTCTGAAAATTTCAAGGAAAAATATTCATACTTTTCCTCAAAAGTAAACATTTTATCGAAGGAAATTTGGCAACTCTCGAATGTTCATACGGCGATCTTCCTTAGCTCGGCAGTATTGTCGGATTCTGTTTAGTCAGTCAAATTTTCGCGATTGAGTATTATAAACCATACCATCCTGTGTAAACCCAAGTACTCTCTGAAAAGAAATTGGATTTACTTTTGTCAGCTCTTTCCTCTGTAAAAAGGAGAAAATGATAATAAAAAATATCGGAGGAATTTGAACTTTGCAACGAAGATACGCATTTTTGGACTATTTTATGAGCCGTCTATTTTTGGGCATGAGCATGTTTCTAAAAACTCTTAGTATGTATGCCTGGTTTGCTTAACACTTTGCAATGGATCATAATTTATAGTTTAAGAGCTCCAAAAGACATATTCTTAGGTCGACTGTAATACATTTTGTAATACAGAACCATTATTTTTGGTTCATTTTAGGAACAACTTATATGCCATTGGTCTCCCTATGTAGAAAGGTGCTCTTGTGGAAGAGCCAGAGATAGTGGTTCCTTATTGCAAAATGTAATCCAATCATTTGTAAAAGCGCAACATTGAAGACGCGATGCTTGGCTCTATGTTCCCAATGAGGTGCCATTCGGATTCGGGAGCGAAGTTACAAAACTAGGCCTGATTATGTCTCACCTATCATCAGCCATGTTGCTCACAAAGCATTTGAAGTGACACCACAAATAAGACGAACGTAACCAACTCAAAAGGGAAATAAAGCAATGGAAAGGACCCGTCTTGATGACGGCGCAAAGATACAACTATTCGTGCTTGATGGATGTCCGTGTTGCATCCGCAAAACTGAAGGCGCCATGGCGTGATGCGTCAACTCGCAATGTTCCGCTCTGTTTAGTCCAGGCAAACAAGGAAAAGAGCCTGCAAAAATCCCGGCTAGCAATGTTTTCATCGATTCCTATGTAATTTTTGACGCTGAATCCGAATTTCAACTTTGCGCCATTAAATTCGGACCGGAAAGTTGCCAAATTTGGCAAAAATGGCCTAAAATCGGACTTTTTTCCGGATTATGGCCTGTAACTTGCCAAAAATTGATCTGACGATAAAATTAGTTATTTTCAGAAATAAAGCTCGTTAAATTTCCTATAAAAAAGTTCCTATACACTTTTTTGCTCAAGGCAAAATCAAGCGCGCTGGCGGGCTCCGAACTTTGTAAAATGTGCGAAAATTGCGCATACTGTAATGTGTTGGGTTATCCTTATTATTTACATCAATTCATTTCACTAAGTGTAAATTTTATCATCTTCACTTAATTTGTCCAGAAATTACTCGTCGGACGATTAAAACAGGAGACATCGGGCAAAAACCGCGAAAAACACAATTTTTGCTCATTTTTCAAAGTTCGGAGCCCGCCAGCGCGCTTGATTTTGCATTGAGCAAAAAAGTGTATAGGAACTTTTTTATAGGAAATTTAACGAGCTTTATTTCTGAAAATAACTAATTTTATCGTCAGATCAATTTTTGGCAAGTTACAGGTCATAATCCGGAAAAAAGGCCGATTTTAGGCCATTTTTGCCAAATTTGGCAACTTTCCGGTCCGAATTTAATAGTGCAAAGTTGAAATTCGGATTCAGCGTCAAAAATTACGTAGGAATCACTGAAAGCATAACTACCCGGGATTTTTGCAAAAACCGCAAAAAAACGCATTTTTCGTTCATTTTTCAAAGTTCGGTGCCCGCCAGCGCGCTTAATTTTTCCTTGAGCAAAAAAGTGTATAGGAACTTGTTTATGGGAAATTTCACGAACTTTTTTTTTAAAACAACCAAATTGTCGTTAGATCAATTTTGGACAAGTCACAGGCCATAACCCGCAAAAAACCAAATTTTCGCTCATTTTTCAAAGTTTGGAGCCCGCCAGCGCGCTTGATTTTGCCTTGAGCAAAAAAGTTTATAGAAACTTTTTTATAGGAAATTTAACGAGCTTTATTTCTGAAAATAACTAATTTTATCGTCAGATCAATTTTTGGCAAGTTACAGGCCATAATCCGGAAAAAAGTCCGATTTTAGGCCATTTTTGCCAAATTTGGCAACTTTCCGGTCCGAATTTAATGGCGCAAAGTTGAAATTCGGATTCAGCGTCAAAAATTACATAGGAATCGATGAAAACATTGCTACCCGGGATTTTTGCAGGCTATAGCCCTTTTCATGGCTTATTTGCCTGGACTAGTTGGACCCGGCATCTCAGAGTTAAATAAGCTGATGATATTCTGTCAGAGAAAAGGGAAGTGACATTTTGTTATCAGTGTTGCGCACGTGCGTATTTTATTAAAACGACTCATCACTTGAGAACCTCTTGGAAGAAGATTTGGTCAGTTATGATACTTTTGGAGGGGCAGGATTTTTTTTCATCCATTCAATTTTGTGGCACCGCAATAATGGGTAGTGCGTATTTTTTATGGCATCCAGTAATCCACAGTATTCGCAACCTGCGATGTTCTATCCAGCTGTAGGACCAACTGAACCTTCTAAGAAGAGGCAGATTAGAATACGCAGTCCCACTAAACTCTAATTTGAGTCCTTATTCAGTCGAAATCGGCAAAAAGGGTTTGAACCACGTATTTCAAAGTTCGGTGTTGGCCTTTAGTTCCAAAAACATCTCGGTTTTTTGTTTGTCTCTCCTGTCAGACGGGAATATATTTCAAAATGCTGATAGAGTCTAAAACATCATCTTATCCTTGTTATTTTCAAGAATAATTCCCCTTTTCCAAAGAGCAGAAATGTCAACCTAACCGTTTTTTCGCTTCCTTGAAAAATCGGGTTTTCCGTGATTCGTGGTTGGGGATTTTCACCGGCATATTCTAGTTATTTTCTGAAAACCTGTCTCTCGAAGATTAAAATGAAACGTTTTTAATACAAATTTGATCTTTGAAGTGGTATTTTGGCTTTCTCGTGGTGTCTCTGTCGAAGGCAAATGGTGAAATTAGGCATTTTGTCTAATAACTTTTAGGCAAATAAGTAGTAAATAATTCTTACCTAGATTGAAATTCTGATTCGTTTCCTAATTTTAGATAAAATAACTCAATGTTCTTGTAAGAAAGAATTCGCTGCAAAAGCGGGCATCATAAGATTGTATATTGAATAGTTCTAGGCTTTTGAGCGAACATTCATGTTGACAGTATGTCATGAAAAACACAATTTTTTAAAAAATTTAAATTTACAAAGGAACATTTGAAGAGAGAGGACTGAGAAGCAAGCAGAGATGGTTGAATGGGTCAGTTGCGCTGGTCTCACAATCGTTTCTGCGCTGGTCTCACAATCGTTTCTTGATGCTTGATTCTTGTTGATCAGCTGAAACTATTTCTGTCCAAACAGCAACTTTCTACGTCAAATATTCAACGGGACATCCCGCTTTGAAGAATTCGGGTAATGACGTCATCCACTGCAGAAGTGACACCCATGCTTTCTTCCACCTGGCTTTCATCAGTCAGGGAACCGCACATTAATTTGCACTTATTACTCAACGTGTAACTTGGCCGGAAGGAAGGTGGAAGAAATCAAGATGAGGATGTCACTCCCGCGGTGGATGACGGCATTAACCGAATTTTTCAAAGCGCGATATCTCGGTTACTACTGAACGTAGAGTGTTGCTATTTGGACAGATCTTCATTTTTTAACTAATCTACATTGAATCAAACTTCAACACACGATTTTGTAACCAGCGCAATGGGTCAGTTGCGCTGGCCACAGAATCACGTTTGATGCTCGACTCTTGTAGATTAGCTGAAAATAATAAGATCTGTCCAAACGGCAATTACCTGCGTTCAGTATCAACCGAGATACCGCACTTTGAAAAATTCCATTTATGACGTCACCCACCGCGGTCATGACACCCTTGGTGTCTTCCACCTTGCTTTCATCCGAGTTCCACGTTGAACAACCTGCGCAAATGTGCGTCACACCGACTGATAAAAGTAAGGTGGAAGAAACCAATGGTGGCACTACCGCGGCGGATGACATGAAAAACTCGACTTTTCAAGGGGCGATATCTCTATTTCTCTCTATATCTATATTTTTGGAAAAATTACTTATCAACGGGTCAATGGGTCAGTTGCGCTGGTCACAGAACCGTGTTCTGCTGCTTGATTCTTGTATATCAGCTAAAAATAAGAATATCTGTCCAAAAGGCACCTTTTTACGTTCAATATTAACCGAGATATCGCCCCTTGAAAAGTCGAGTTTTTCACGTCATCCACCGTGGTCATGACACCATTGGTTTCTTCCACCTTGCATTTATCAGTCGGTGTGCCGCACATTTGCACTGGTTGTTCAACGTGGAACTCGGATGAAAGCAAGGTGGAAGACACCAAGGGTGTCATGACCACGGTGGATGACGTGAAAAACTCGAGTTTTCAAGGGGCGATATCTCGGTTGCGCCAATCCCCCCAAGCCTTGCTCTGCCGTGCTAAGGAAGAACGCCGTATGAACATTCGAGAGTTGCCAAATTTCCTCTGAAAAATGTTTATTTTTGAGGAAAGTTATGAACATTTGGACCGCGTTAAACAGAAAGGAACCAAGCCACATCAGCTATTGCCAAATTTAACTAGGCAATTTAATTTTTTACGAGAGAACGTTTGGGCGGATTCCTTTGAAAATTTTAAGCAATTTGCTTCGCACTATGGAGAAAATCCACTGAAATTTGCAAGAAAGGCCGCACGACCGTTTTCACGTAAAATATTAAATTGCCTAATTAAATTTGGCAATAGCTGATGTGGCTTGGTTCCTTTTCTGTTTAACGCGGTCCATTTTTCCTTGAAATTTTTAGTAAACGGCCATATTCTGAACAAGATTCTCTGAGAAATCGAAAGAAAAATATTCATCAACTTTCCTGAAAATGAGTGATTTGTCGCAGGAAGCTTGGCAACGCCTGAAGGCTCATATGGCGTTCTGGCTTAGCACAGGAGTGCTGACAGGGGTGTGTACACAAGACGCGGAATCCCTTCATGAGCGTAACCTTAGCGGCTCCCGCGGTCTGGGCGTCCCGAAAGGAATCCCGTCGCGGACGCGGCCGAGTCAGGGGGAGACGCCAGGGGGAGGGGGAGGGGGAGGGTGCAAGGGTGTCGCCGAGACGGGTGCATCGCATTGCGTCGCAGCGCAGATTTCTCCCTCCTCCCTCCTCCCTCCACCCCCTCCCCGCACCCTGAGGAGTATGACTCATTCCCAAGGGTGTGTGTCGGAGGGGATGGGGAGGGGTGGGAGGTGATTCCCGCGAGCTATGCAAGTTGCAAGTTATTGCACTCGATCACAGTTCTGCCGTGCTAAGGAAGAACGCCGCATGAACATTCGAGAGTTGCCAAACCTCCCCGAATAAAACATGTATTTTTGAAGAAAGTTGTGCATATTTTTCCTTGAAATTCTCAGATTTTTAGATTATATCGGGTACAAAATTGTCTGAACATTTTGGAAAACAATTTTCCCAATTTATTTTTATCGAGGGAAACTTGGCAACGTGTGACGGCTCATACGGCGTTCTTCCTTAGCACGGCAGAGTAAGTGAAAAATTCAAGTTTTGAGGAAACGTGGGCTAAGACAGGAACCTGAAAAAAGCAGAAAGAACGAGTATCAACACAGCCGAAGACAGGAAAGACGTATTCGGGCCTCTTTTTTAACTTTTCTACCGAATCTGAGCGACACCTCATTGGCAGCATATAGCAGAGCATTGAGAGCTCACGCTTCGCGTCATCGCGCCTTCAATTTTTCAGATGCAGCATGGACGTCCATCAAGTACGAATAGTCGTATCTCTGCGCCGTCGTAAACGCGTATTCTTTCCCTCGCTTTATTTCCATATTGTGTTTGTTTCCGTTTGTTTTATTCGTGATGGTGCTTCAAACTAGTGAGAACTAATGAGATCTCCTAAAATATTTTGAAACTTAATTCCCAAGTTTCATGCACTTTTGCTTGCGTGGGGTTGACTGTATAAAACGGTTTTTTTTTCGTTTCATAATTGGCAGCAGTAGGCGCTGTGTAATGCATGTTTGTTTGTGTGGTTGCGTTTTGGACTTACATTTAGAAAGTTAGGGCTAGAAATCATCAGGAAAGGGCATCAAATCATTTTATTTATTAATTGCACATGTGTTTCATCAAAAATTTTAGACTATCTTGTCTAATGACAAAGCTAATCCAATATAAAGGTCGAGACAATTGTATTACATTTTGCAATCAGGATCAGGAACTACTATTTTCAGCTCATTTTACAAACAACATACGTGCCATTGGTTTTTCCGTGCAGATAGCCTCTTTTTAGTGGCGAGATGCGTGAGTGGTCGACTGTCGATATTTCCCCACTTGGAGCTATGGTGAAGAATCGATTAAGAAGGTTTTCGTTCCAAACACCCTGTCCATCGATTATTTTCCATAAGTTTAAATGGCAGATAAATCGATGTATCGTAAAGCACTGAACGCCTATTTTACGGGTGAGACAGAAATATTAGTTTCTTATTGCAGGATGCAGTCCAGTTGATACTATTACATACTGTGTAAAAAAAATTTGTCTGCGATACTTGTAATTTGAGAAATGGAGATGTTGCGTGTGTGAGGAATTTGCGATTTGACTGTTGATTCTTCTGTAAAAGTTCGCGAGAAACCCGATGGTGCTACTGGTTTTCTCTGAAATCAACTCCCAAGCTCTAAAAAAGCTCTCAAAGTTGAGGCCAAAACGGAGGGGATATCCCACGCTACCCTGAGAGTCCACCTCTCCATCAAGGCAAACTCTCCATGCGCAGATAGGGAGCAAATACATTGACAGGGCTGCCACTTTATTTGGGGACTCCAAAACTGAAAACACGGCAACCCTGTCAATGTATTGGTTCCTTATCTTTGCATGGAGAGTTTGTCTTGATGTAGACGTGGACTCTCAGGGTAGGGTGGGATATCCCCTCTATTTTGGCCTCAACTTGAGAGCTTTTTTTGAGCTTGGAAGTTGATTTCAGAGAAAACCAGTGACACCATCGTGTTTCTCGCGAACTTTTACATAATAATCAACAGTCAAATCACAAATTCCTCACACATGCAACATCTCAATTTGCGAAATTCCCGATCTAATCTTGATCGTAGGTTCATTGCACGCCTCTTCCGCGCATGCGTGTTTTCCCAACTTGTCTTAGGATTAAACTCCAAGCAATAAAAGTACATTTTCTCGGGTACGACGATGGTTCCTTCTGTCGAAAGAAATAGCGTTCGAGAGTGGTAGTGGCTAAGTGGGTAACTGTTGTAGGAAACACCCCACTTGTTGGACAAAAGCACCCTCGCCTTGTATCCAGGGTGGATCAGGGGTGCCGATGCTCAACACCCTTAATTACGAGTGTCAGGAATGCGGAGGCTGCGAGGGTGGTGTACTGCACGCTGCACAGTATCTCCCTTTCTTTTCCATGCCCGGAAAATCGTAGTATGAGAATTCGCCATTGCTAAATTTATCCCAAAAAAGTATGAGTTTTCCAGAAAACTTATCCATATTTTTCTGATTATTTGTTAAACGGGCTGATAATTGATATTGATGATAGATGCAGCGATTCAAAAAGGTGAGAAAAAGGGAAAATAGAACGATCCCATTGGTTGAAACAGGTTGTTGTTTTAGGTTAGATGGGAAAGCTGCAGAGTCTCTCGTGGTTAACCGTTAGTTAGTCTTTTTACTTACCCCCTGCGTCGATTGCAACCACCCGCTTCCGCCAATAGAATCGTTCAATTTTAGTTTTGCCCTCTTTGTCCGTCAACTTGAATAATCAGCCCGCAAGAATTGTATTCGAAAATTGCGAAGGCTAATTTGAAGGAAAATTATTCTTAACTTTGGGACCGTTCAAGTACTATACGTAAGCTACTTATGGGGGTAGGGGGCCTGAGCTTGCCTCAGGGGATTTTAAAGGGAAAGAAGGAGTAAAGCGCAGTCTTCCTTTTTTTAATTATAATATATATATCCCAAGAAAAATATTATTTCGTCACCTTCCGGTCAAAGTATCACAAGCGCCATGCGACGTTTTAAAATTTCCACCGTCATTTTATTTGTTTACAGAGAAATCGTTCAACGAAGCTGTCCGAAAATTTCACTGAATTTTCTTTGCACTGCCGATAAAATTCAGTGAAATTTTCAAATAGATTCAACCAAAAATTTCTCTGTAAAAAAATAAAATCGCGGCGGAAATTTTGAAACGTTGCATGGCGCTTGTGATACTTTGCCCGGAAGGTGACGATTTCTTGTTTTTCCCAGACTCTCTGTGTAATTTTCTGAATATTGGACAGGGGGGCAGTCAAGTGAAGGCAGTCTCATGTAAGTCTACAAAAGGGGTAGGAGATTTCTAATTACGGGGAGAGGATGGGTCAAAAAGTTAGGCCGAAAAATGCGGAATTTATGTGAGGGGAAATTTGGCAAGATCCGGACACTAACACGACGTTCTCACTTAGCACAGCAGATTTGGATTCTCCCTCAATGACGCAGCGGAATCCTCTGGTGAAGGGGGCGGGGGCCCTCTGCTTACTCCGTCCTCCCGTCCTATTGTAAGAAGCGTGTCTATTCCAATGGGAACTTTATGTAGTTACGCGGTTTTGCTCATCCCAGCAGTCAGCGTTGTGATGCGGAAAATCGCCGAAAATGATGTAAGAATGAAGTGGTGGATAACAGATCAGCTCACACGTATCCTTCTAATACTTCTAATAAAACACTTTCTTTTTACCTGTTCGCGGCTTTTTCGTTGAGTTTGGACGGAGTTCAAAGTTTCGTTGAGTTTTGTCCAAACTCAACGAAAAAACCGCCAACAGGTAAAAGGAGAGTGTTTCATTAGAAGTATTAGAACGATTTAGCTGATCTGTTATCCGCCACTTCATTCTTACATCATTTTCAGCGATTTTCCGGCGATGGTTCGAATTTTTCAAATTTGTGAATGTAGAGCTCTATCCTTCATTATCAGCTTTCAGGAAAGTTCAAGAAAGCCTTTTCCGGACGCGCCGGGGGCTAGTTATCACCAAAATCCGGTTTTTAATTGAGCAGACATCGTATTTGATAAATATTCGTCTCCCACATAAAGGAACGTAACAAGATTCCAACGTTGCGAACTTTACTCTCCCAATTTTTTTATCTTATTCGTGAAGTTTTTTTTTTTTTTTTTTTTTGGACAATAATTCCACAGATTTTTCCACGGATTACTGTCATAAATTAGCAAAACTTGTTACCGAGATTGCGCAGTCAATTTTATGAAATAAGAAGACTTGGGTGAGAAGATTTCGCAACCTTAGAATGGAAACATGTTCCTTGGTCTTGACAACGACGAACATTCTGCATACACTGACACAGTATGTTTCTTTGTTTGCTTGATTTTGAGCTCGCCCACTCGGGAGAGCTCTTTGCGATCGATTTCTTTTAGCATTGGTAGTGTCCGTGGCGACGAATGGATGGTTCTCGTTGCCGTCGGAGGAACGGCCAAAATCCCATTGATTTCAAGGTCTAAAAGTTGAATTTTCGCGGGTTACAGTTTTCCTCCGTCGAACATTTCCGTTCCCTCATTCAACTGAGGATTAATTGTTCCTCGTTTGCTACACTAGAGAGCAGCACTTTCCAGTGGCCGAGCATATCATAGCATGTTGCTATGGTTTTATATCAAATAACCTAATTGTATGTTATCATCCTCTTATCTTTTCAATGCAGTTTTTGTGTGCAGTTGTACTTGCAATTGTTATTATTTCTTAAAATAAAAAACATGGTGACCTCGACGTGATTTAATAATTTGTTCAATTAATTTTAAGTTACTAAGACTAAGATTGAGATTTGCGCATAATTAATGGATAATCCTTAAGATTGCCGTTATTGGTACCATAGAAGGTTAATTAACCTCAAAATAATTGCATGCTTGAGAGCTCGGTTGAGACTCGCATTGGGATCCTTTCAGAGTTTGTTTAAACCTCATATTAAGAATGCTTTAGGATTCGTTTGAGCCCCTCGCATCAAGAATGCTTGGGAATTCGTTTGAGCCTCGCATTTAGAATGCTTGAGAATTCGTTTGAGCCTCGCATTGAGTTTCTTTAGAGTTCGTTTTAACCTTAAAATACAGATGCATGAAGTGCTCTTTCGAGCTCCGTGCTATTTATAGTGCGCGAGGTGCTCCATTGAGCCACCCCATACCTACAAAGGCGTGATGTGCTCCATTGAGCCACTCGCATACAAAGGCTTGAAGTGGTCTCTCGAGCTCCACGCTAAAATTCAAGTGAATTCCTTTTCAGCTCTTAGTGTATACCATAAGTATTGTGTAAGAATTATGGCAGAAACGTTCCTCCAAACCGTGCTAAATTATAGTTTCTTTGAACTCTGTGCCGATAAAAATTCAGAATTCCAGACTGCCAGCTTAACAAAGTATAACCTTAATTCAAGTTGGCGACTTGATTTAAAAAAAAAAATTAAAATTAAATCATATGATTTCATTACATTGTTGACAAGTTAAGAAAAAGCTTATCAACGATGAAAGCCAGAAACAAAAATGCGATGGCAAAAATAGCCATTGCAACATTTGCCGCAAAATCACATTCATAAAAGATAATTCCATTTCTCTCTCTTTATTTCTCTTTATTTATTGTAATGTGAAAAATTTGTCATATGAAATTACGTCATAACATTTTGCATCGGCATGTAACCTCTGATAATTGGGTAAAGATTCATTTAATACATATACAATTTCAGAAAAAATCATTAATAGTTGTTAATAGTTTCCCAAAGGCGAGCTCTCCAACACAGTAGTGTTGGAACCAGCAGCTTGTTTTAATAATCTTCTTGAAAAAAGTGTTTTCAATGGGGAATTTGCAGGTGTCTTAAATTTTGTGAATTCCATCTTGAAAATAAGACTGCTAGGAAAACTGAGTATGAGGATATCCATGGTTTTTACATTGAACAATTATTGGAGAAAATATGACAAAATAACCAAATCTGGTAAATACATGTGTTTAAATGGGAAATGCCGCTAGACGACGTCATAAGGAGCATTTTCTCACTTAAGAATCGATTTTTCTCCAATTTTCCACGCCAGAAAAAAATTATAAAAATACTGCAAAATCAGCTCTTTAAGCGCTTTCAGATGAAGCACTAAAAAAATTGCATGCAAATTCTCCATTATAAAACCTCCTCGAAAAAAACAAATGCATTGTTTTGAATTCATGCGTATCATCCCTCGTCGTTTAACACACTTATCGGTTTCAACTTAATCGTAACGTACATCTAGTCCAAAAGCATGATATGTTCTTTAAATAAGAGCACGATTTTTTATTTAATTTCAGGCTCGGCGCCCGTCACTAAGGAGACAACCGTCAAGATTGAATCAAATGAGCCGAGAACGACCGTTGATGTCGTTGATGCTGCAACAGGTAAGACACAATCTTAATTGTTATTCTCTCTCTCGAGACTGATCAACAAAGGAAACACCAATTTCACCACTCTTAATATCCAACCGTCTCGACGAGGCGGGCGTAGCATGAGCAGGTCTCCTGTTGTTGACAGCCCACTAAAAACCCCTTCAAAGCGTCTGAATACCATTGCTGATACACTTTGAACGAGCATCGGTAACTCGGGAAGTCGGGAACTCGGAACAACGGAGCGCGGTGAGAATGTAGGTCAGACGATTGGGGAGGCGTGTTGGGGCGCATTTTCCTTGCAAAGTGAGGGGTGGGGGTGGAAAGATTATATGATCCAGCTCCATTAGCTCCACGAGACTCCACGTTTGAAGGTCTCAATCGCACTCCAGTTCGCAGAGATTTTTCGCCAGATACTCTACAGGTTTGCCGTGCACTATTTTTTATGCTCGAGCTTTCCCGGCCCCTTCCCTTACTCTTGAACCTACTTAAATTCTGCCGTGCTAAGGAAAAACGCCGTATGAACTTTCAGGCGTCGTCAAATTTTCTTTGAAAAAACACTAATTCCCTGGTAAACTTAAGAATATTTTTCTTTCAATTTTACACAGAATTTTGTTCGTATTTTGATTTTAAGTTCCTAAGAATAGCAAGGGAGAATATTCATATTTTCCCTCAAAAATAAACATTTCATCAAAGGAAATTTGGCAACTCTCGAATGTTCATACGGCGTTCTTCCTTAGCACGGCAGAATTGTCGAATTCTGTTTTGTCAATCAAATTTGTCAGTCAACAAAGAACGAAAATGAATTAAGTCGTGGTCGAATGCATATTGTCGGAGTTTCGGATAATGAGAACTTGCTGGTCAAAGATTTAATTTTTATTCCTAAAAATTATTAAAAAATCGATTATATTATACAAAGTCTCGTCTTGGTAAATATCGTACTGAATGCATCTGATATAATTTGGCTTCAAATTTAAATTGACGTCATCGTTCACGGACAATGTTGTATCCGAGGTATATCATATCGAGTAACCTGAACAGCATCAGCCATGCGTGTCGTATTCCCTCGAAATGAAGGCGTTTTTAGTCTCGTCGCTTTCTTCTCTCTGAGCTAGCCTCAGGTCTCGCGAAACTTTGCACCTAACAAACTGAGAGCGTCTTATTCAAACTGTATAGCTTTTTGCGGTTCCAAAGTGACGAAATGAATTATTTTCTCTATCAGCACAATAAATTATCTTAACTCGTCAATATAATGCCAGTAGTCCAATGATTTTCTAAAACATATCAAACGTGTTTAATAAACGTATAAACGTATTTGTTAAACGTATTTTTTTTCTTTACAGCATACTTATTCGAGTGGTCGGAATAAATTTTCAGGGAATAATATGCTCCCTCAGTATCGTAAACATAGTTGCCCTGGTGTTCAGAGCCATAACTTTGCAGCTCTAGAAACGATTATTGTTGATGTTATATAATCGGTTTTCAAAAAAGTTTCAGTTAAACAAATAATTTGTGATTATTGTTGAATTGGTTCGAAGATAGACGTCTTACGGATGGCATGCGGTAGATAGGAGACTGTAAAATACATTATCCACCGTATAGTTCAAGCAAACTCGTGAATATAGCAAAAAAGTCTTATTTTTACTGAAGCTATCGACTCCGCTGAGTCATCTTGTATATTCGTTCAATTTGTATATACATTCCATTTCCAATGATACATTTTTCGCTCCTATAGTTGACCGTATAATTTTAGAGATTTTCGGAAACCACTAGCTACCGATTCCCACTCTTCTTACATGCATGCGACCTGACTTAAAGCCGAAAGCTATATAAGCTGGGTTTCCAAGAT
Source organism: Bemisia tabaci (assembly GCF_918797505.1). Taxonomy (NCBI): domain Eukaryota; kingdom Metazoa; phylum Arthropoda; class Insecta; order Hemiptera; family Aleyrodidae; genus Bemisia; species Bemisia tabaci. The sequence goes on along the minus strand of NC_092794.1, from coordinate 2,322,994 downwards.
CAAAATTGAAGCTCAAAATGAGGTGATTTGCGCGACGTAATTGGCTGCATTGTGAGTAAATCGCTCCATTTAGATTGAACGCTCCATTTTAATTATTAAAATAATTATCTTTGATAAAGTGTACATACAGGAAGAGAATGCATGTACCGCTCTTTTATTTGTTCATCATAGTTATATACCTTCTACAGGCTCGGAGTGGCCATAAGGCCAATCTGCCATTGGCAGATACGCCCCTTAGGCGCGCCGAAAACGCGCCCCTCTGACGGATAGTAAAATAAAATAAGGAGTGAAACAAATTTACGACCGAAAAAAAATTCGGAAAATTTCTTAAAGGAACGGAAGAAGAGAGAGAGTTAGGAGTAAAGATAGGTGGTTTTTCGCATGATAGTGGTGAACAGAGGTCCAAGAACTACTTTCTGAAGCGTTAACACATTTCTGTGAAATTTTCAAATTCTTGTTGACATACAGGCGCTTTATCATCCCCCTCCTTCATTCGCTATTCGCTATGTGTAACTCCCTTAGAAGCAATGATCGATTCGAATTTTAGACATATGCACACTTTATAGACCTCTTGAGAGACCTTTAAACATATTCCTTCCTTTTCAAAATGACTACTGATCCGGACATACCATAGCATATCTCGGGCAAACTTAACCTTAATTTATCTCGAAATTCAAAAATAAGAAAATTAAAGTGTAAACGCGATACAACTATTCGCGCAAGATGGATGTCCACAATGCATATGAAAAATGTAAGACGGGATGGCGTGAGTCGTGAACTCGCAACGCTCTGCTCTATGCTACTAGTTTGAAGCACCATTACGATTAAGACAAACGCAAACAAACACAATATGGTAATAAAGCGAGGGAAAGGATGCGCGTGTACGACGGCGCAGAGATACAACTATTCGTACTTGATGGACGTCCGTGCTGCGTCTGAAAAATTGAAGGCGCGATGACGCGAAGCGTGAGCTCTCAATGCTCTGCTATATACCGTCAATGAGTTCTGGCTCAGATTCGGGAGAAAAATTAAAAAAAGAGGCCCGAACACATCTTTCCTACGTTTGGATGTGTTACTCACGTAGTGCTTGAAGCACCATTACGAATAAGACAAACGCAAACAAACACAACATTGAAATAAAGCGAGAGAAAGGATGCGCGTTTACGACGGCGCAGGGATACGAGACACGAACCCCAACCCCTCCGCTCGTAGTTTGGCTGTTAAAAAAGAAGATGGCGACAAAGTTCTACAAAGTTCTAGACGTGATTTTAGATGCGATAGACATTTTTAAATGATCAACTTCTGACTTGAGTTCGGATCGACCTTTAATGGGTATTTTTGCCGAAAATGAACCTTTGAGTGTGCTAATTATTAATCTCTCAGCCGATAAATTTTGAGACTTTTTAGACCAAATTACGAACGAAATCCTCTTTAAAATTGAAAGATAAATTTTCATAAGTTTTCCGAAAATTCACGATTTGTAGAAGGAGATTTTGCAACGCCTGAGGCTCATACGGCGTTTTTCCTCAGCACGACAGTAATCTTGTCTTATCTTATTGTATAACTTTCGAGTCTGCGATTTGGAGGTATAAACCCGAAATATATCTTAAATTCAAGTATTATTGATAGAAGCCATCGAGTTTGTTCTAGAATTCTAATTATATACCTTTTCTTAAAATTCATTAAAAATTTCGGGTTTGTTTACATTGGTCCAACTTCGGAGCTCCTCGATAACCTAAAACTGATGAACCAATCAGAGAACGGCACAGAGAAGGCAATTCTCTCCCGTATACTCTCTCGGCTATCACGGGAGTTCGGCTACGACGTTATCACCGCGCTCGGCGAGGTAGCGGGTGCCGCGAGATGGCGCGGCGTAGTGGGCGCGCGGCGCGACAGATAGCGCTGGCTGTACGTCGGGGACCCGGGCCCAGGCGATAGGGGCGTGAAAACCTGGAAGCTCAGTTGTGTTCTCTCCCCGCTGCGCGTCGTCGGCCCGGAGAAGTGTCCGCACCGCTCGAGTTGCCCGAACGAATGCTTGTCCGTTCCTTTAATTCCAGTGGATATTTTTGTGCGAGCCGAGGAGCATCACCGTCGCCGAAGTTCCGGTAAGTTCCAGTCATGTTTTTCCGGGCCGGGAAGCCGGGGAGACCTGTGGCCGCCGCGAACCCGGGCTGCCGGGTCGAGGGCCCGCTCAGCTGGTATTGATTCGCCCGATACCCGTCTTTATCTATCTTTTCCGATGATTTAATCCGCTCCGGATCGCCCGTCTGGTGGCCCGTTCCAAGCCTCAGTAACTGTCACGGACGCGCTGGGCCCGGGGAGCTCTTTATCGATTCGACAGGTTCGTTTTGCGTCACCCGCTTCTCCAGCACTTTTGATTAACGTATCACCGTCTTGAGACGCGTTTCATGTCCATGTCCGGAAATTAATTTGCATTTTGCCAAAAGGAACCAGAAGCATTGCAATGGTGCTAAGATTGTGCGAATTCATCCTTCGCAGTAAAATAACTGAAATAATGACGAAATATGAGATTTACATGGTAATATTTGTCTTAGATTCACAGTTTACAGCGAGTAAAATAGAAACTGTCAATGGATAATCAGGTTTTTTCCAAGACAAAAGAAGTTGCACAATCTTAGCGACATGGTTCTTTTTTGCGAAAATCCTATTAGTTCTGCCGCTTAGAACCCTTTTCAAAGGTGTATCCCTAGCTGTTCCTTACGCTGCACCTTTCCATAAACGGCCCCGTATGGTTTACGAGGGAGATCTTAGGATCTCCATAACATTCGCACCATATAAATGACAATTTGCGAATCTTGAGTATAACTCAACTCAACAGCACAACCTTAGAAATAAATTCGCGAAAGGATTTGCAATAATTTGCCACTCAAAAAATAACAGAAATCCAAAGATCTAACGTCGCGGATTTTGCAAGTATGGAGATGGGCCCAGACCTTCTGAAGTGTGTGAAAACTGTGGATTTTTTCTTTCGTATCTTGTTTTTTTTTTGCAGTGACGAATCGATTATCCCTTGCAATATTCCATTTCCGAAGTTATACGCTTTAATTTTACTCCGGGCTCAGAAAAGTTGAAACTACGTTGAGTGCTCTCTCGATCTTCCCTTGATCACGCTGTAAACACCATATGGGACAGACCTGTATGGCCCTTAGTGCTGCTGTTTTGGGCCGTATTTGCTCACAGCTGCATTCCTCAGGAAGGCCCCATATGCTTGACATTATACGACACGGGAAACTCTTTCTGAAAATTTTTGAAGTCTCTGTCGCATTCTACGTGAAATTTTGACGAAATGTCATATGCTGTAGTGCTTAATTTCTTGCGTTGTACCTACACAGGGCCATTTAAGTTGAATTGTTTTTCATTAGTAAATCTAGTAAGACCTGAAGGTATTAAATCGATTCGACGAGTTTTACGGTTCATATTTAAACAGATTTAACCGTGATCCGCCTAAATACACCAGGCATTGGTTAACTTCCTCTATGTTTTATTTTTGAAAGAAAAAGTCAGGTAACAGTTGAATTTAAAATTTTTCGAAAATATTCTCCATGATCTAAGTTAAATTCACAGAAAGGTTGAAGGCGTTAATTACTCCAGTTCCCTCTTAAAAGAAAGTAAAAAAATCGAGCATTGGCGGATCCAGCAAATTAGCAACACTGCCTTTTCTCCCCTTAAACCTATGGAAATTAATGTATCGACTCTTGAAGGGACCGAGTGCTCCGACAAGAATCGATTATTTAGCACAGGTTTAAATGGAGAAAATCCGGTGTTGCCGAATTGCCGGATCCGCCTCTGACCTCGAGTAAAATTCAGCGATGTAATCTTTGGAAAAGAACCTTAATGGAGCTCTTGCATGTGTGAGGGATTTGAGATTTAAGTACTGACTCTAACGTAGAATTTCGCGCGAAATACGATGGCGCCACCGGGTTTCTCTGGAACGAACTCCAAAGCTCGAAAAAAGCTCTTAAATTGAGTCTGTAATGAAGGGAATACTACACCTCTATACTGCCGTGCTAAGGAAGAACGCCGTATGAACATTCGAGAGTTGCCAAATTCCTTTGATAAAACGTTTATTTTTTAGGCATTATGAATATTTTTCCTTGACATGCTCATGAACTTCCGGTGAAATTGCGAACAAAATTATCTGAAAAATTGGAAGAAAATTATTCATATGTTTACCAAGAAATTCCTGTTTTATCAAAGGATTTTTGGCAACGCCTGAAGGTCCATACGGCGTTTTTCCTCAGCACGGCAGTATATAAAGACAAACTCTCTCTGAAAAAATAGAGAGCAAGTACAATAGCAGGGTTGCCGCTTTGTTTGTTTGGGGACTCCAAAACTGAAAACACGGTAAACTTGCTATTGTACTCGCTCCCTATCTTTGCAGAGAGAGTTGGTCCTTGTAAAGAGCGGCTTGGAGGTAGCTTGGGATATCCCCTCCATTCCGGCCTCATCTTTGAGAGCTTTGTTTTAGCTTTGAAGTTGATTTCAGAGAAAACCAGCGGCACCATCGTGTTTCAGAGGAGTGTGTTCAGAGGAGGTGTTCAGAGGAGGTGTTCAGAGGAGTGTGTTCAGAGGGGGTGTTCAGAGGAGTGTGTTCAGAGGAGGTGTTCAGAGAGTCCGTAATTAAATTGCAAATTTCTGACGCAAGCAAGAGCTCCATTGCGAACGTTAAATTGCCATTGCGAGTATCACCAATCGTGACGTATGAATTTCATGATTTTGACGAAGTTTTGATTTTGAATTGGTACGGACCTATTTTTATTTTTACCAAACCTACAGCATCACATTTCCCTTTGGAATTCGCTTTTCTTTGTAGCTACAATTATTGTAAAGCTATGTACGGATCCAAATTCAGAGTCTAAGCACTAAATTTCACGTCAAGTTCACTAAAACTGTCTTTATGGTGGAATGTTAAAGATCTCCTCATATCTCCCTGAATCACAATTTAAAATACATAGCTATATGAGCAGACTAGCTATTTTACTACCAAATGGACGTATCTATGCTAAAAGGAACTACGCGCATAGGATTTATGTCCAACATATTTCTTTTTAACATCACTGAAAAAAAAACACATTGGATCTAGATTCCAGACTCTTGAAAACATTGACACGAAAAAGGACTCTTGATTCAATCAGATTTAAGCTTAAATCAAAAGGAAATCCGCTCAAATTAAGAGGCTTGGTTCTTGATTTAAGCTTAAATCTGATTGAATCAAGAGTATTTTTTCTTGTCGATGTTTTTAAGAGTCTGGACTCTACATCCAATGTGTTTTTTTTCCCCAGTGATAAGTGCGTCCAAATGAGAAGATATCGCTTTTCAGCACTAAGCATCGGCGGCACTATCGAGATCGTAATGTTTTTAATTCTGGAAGGTTTATGAAAAATAGAGAAAGACAATATTGACGATGAGAACAGTTTCCAATATTTACCGTATCCACGGTTTTGAAATGAATGACTAATATGGACCGTGTTCAGCAGAATTGAACCAAGCCGCGTCAGCCAATGCCAGATTTAACGGGGCAATTTAATTTTTTTACCAGAGAACGTTTGTGCGGATTCCTTTCAAAATTGTAAGGATTTTGCTTCGTACTATGCAGAAAATTCTCTGAAATTTGCACAAAAATTCGGACAACCATTGTCATGCAAAAACTCATAAATTGTCCAACTGAATTCGGCCATAGCTGATGTGGCTTGGTTCCTTTTTGCATAACGCGGTCCGAATAACACGGAGGATATCTTAAATTATACTTAAGGTGATTCGTCAAGCTCAAAAGAAGTGATCGAACTGGCATATTTTAGTTAAGAAATCTCGGCAGATATTGACTTTTTAGCAAAAGAAAGGACGATAGCATGAGCCTAAAGAATCATTCGAAACCCCAAAATCGGCAAAGTTTAGAGAAATGAAAGCAGAATGGTGTTAGGAAAGAAACCTCGCATTTGATTCAGCTATCAATTTCTGTATCGAACGCGAGGTTTTTTTCCTAACACTATTCTGATTTCATTTCTCTGAACTTTGCCGATTTTTGGATTTAGAATGATTTTTAGGCTCATACGCAGGGGCTATCGTCCATTTTTTGCTAAAAATTAAAAATTTGCCGAGATTTTTTACCTAATTGGTGCGATTTATCGTATGCCAGTTCGACCACGTCGCACTTGAGCTTGATGAATCATCTTAAGTATGTCCATATGTTTAGTTGGTCAGGCACTTGGAGTACCCATTAAATTTTAAGTCCATTTTCACGGGCCACCCTTTTCTATTCCATAAACTCTCGTCCCTTTCGGCTCCATACTTTTCCGACTCCTATCCGAAAATGTCACATTTCACGGCTCACAATCAGCTATTATTAGGGACATCCTGCGACATCCCTGCGGGAAACCTATCTCTGAAGCAAGTCTTAAGAGTAAAGCTCGTCAAATAATGTTTCGCAAACAATTTTGAGTCAACAGCAGATAGAGAGCTTTGCAGGTCCAGACGGCAATCGTTTTAAACATAAAGCTCTCGCTTTCGTTGACTCATCTGTCTCGAATACAAGCTCATAAAGTTAACATTGAGGTACTTAAGTTGTTCCGAGACTGTTTTCAGATGTTAGCGTTGAAAATGTGTTTGTTCATTCATCTCATCCAATCCTAATGATTGTTATTGGTGTAATAACGCTATCGAATGTTTTCCCCCTCTCATTCACCTTGGAGAGGCAGTCAAAAGAGTCAATTTCATTTTGTGGTTTACCTTTCTTACCCGTATTATTGCGTCAATCAACAAGAGAAAAATATAGGGGGAAATTTTGTAAAGCTTGCCGAAATATCATTCGTGATTTTGTGTATGTTCACGTCCCTCAACATCCGTCGTACATGTTGCTAACGAGCAGTGGCGTGGCGTGCTTTTGCGATATATCGATCGATTTCCCATTTAAACCTATGGAAAATAATCGATAAACAGGGTGTTCGCAACGAACACCTGAATAATCGACTCTTTACCACAGCCTCAAATGGGGATATATCGATAATCGACCATTCACGCGTCGCCACTGCTAACGAGTCAACGGGAGGTGTAGGGCATGCATTTTTGGCTGAAACTGCAACTGTCGATGAAATTTTACGAGGAAATCAATGGGAGCACTTTTAAACTATTACGTCTTGCAGCGAAGAGTTTAAGCTCGTAAAGTTTGCTCCAACCTTTCTCCCTTAGCTTAGATGGGTTATTTCTGCATATTTTGGAAGGCACACGGAAACATTCCAAAAATTGACTATTTAGCAGCAACTTTAAGTCTGAGGACGAAAAATGAGTCATTGTAATTATAGAAAACCGCTGTTTTTTATCGGCGCTGTTGCCAGTCTTAAAAACTGTGCATTCAAAACGCATTGCATCATTCACAGTGCTTATCATGGCTTAAAACTTTGACCCAAAGCTTGTGAGAGTAATACGTGTTTAACACGGAAATTTGAAAATCAATTTTTTTTAAAATCCAAACCGGTCTTCTCGTTGTGATGGGCAGTTCGAATTTCCACCTTTTGGCACATTTTCCAGACTTCTAGAAAAAAACACCACCAATAAGACATAAATAAGAGCCGCTTTTACAGCGCTCTCTAGCGTTTTAGTGCCCTGTCCTCGTACAGCCCCTCAGGGAGTTGGCACTCCCTCATTCCATTTAAACCCCCCGTCACCACCTTTTCACTGGTTGTCGTCCCCTTCACCTCCTCCCAGGAGGAACCCAATCAACCGTATTCTTTAGCAGCCTTTCTTTGCTTTCCCGTCAACATGACCATACCAGACGACCTGTTTGGCCCCGTCGAATACTATCACATCAATAATGAGGGTATATTTTCCTTGCTGAACATTGAATCTTTCTCCTCGATGGACAAGAGTTTTGCAATCACAGAGGCCTTTCTTAATTTCACAGCCCTGGTGACCCAATTTCCCCGTTGTTCAAAGAACCCCCCCCCCCCTCCCCTTCTCCCTGTACGTACACTTATCAGAATCGTGATATTGCACTATGAATATATAATGGAGGGCGAGGGGTTGGAAAGGGCGCGGATAATCTCGGATTGTAGGATAAGTTAGTGAATAAATCATGCTAGTCGCGCGGAATGGGATGTCTACGACGCAGCGTGACAATCGCGCCGGAGAGTTGCAACCGAGTTGAGATGAACTTAGAGTAGTTTCCCGTAGGCTCCTGCCCCGCGGAAAAGCATGGAATAATCGGAGGACGCCATTCATAATCCACGGCGACTCCATTTGAATATTCCCGAGGCAAGTGCTCTCGAGTTTGAAAGCCTCGGATATAACTCTAATGAGGGCCTCTTACCGACAACCTCCGCCAACTTTTTTGTTCTCCATCGTGTTTTAATCCAATCAGACTCAAACTCCAATCCTCGCACCGAAATCCCCGCGAGAGTTTTTCAGATAATGTTGAATTATTATTTTCATTTTTCATCTTTTAATTTGAATCAGGAAAAAAATACGGATCATCTTCATGAGAGTACCTATATAGCGAGAGTATAGACAGATATGAAAATCCAAAAATCCATCAGGCCTTCACCGATGATGCCTCCGCGAATAAAGTTACGGCCCAGAAATGCAGCCAACCTATGAATTTCAATTATCCAGAGCGATTTACTGATACAATAATTGTTACGAACCGTCGTTTATAAAGCACGTATTTGACTAAATTTGTGCATGAATTTAGTCATTTTTGCGGATGAACGCTCATTTATGTACATTCTTGGCCATCTTGGTTAGAATTGGAATCTGCAGACTCTGCTGACTGGCAGTGAAATTTTGTGTGTTAGAAGTTGGTTAGGAGAATGGCTGCACTTTTGGGCCCTAAGCCCTCCATGAAGCGATCTGTCCATACTCTCGCTATATAGGTACTCTAATCTTTATTTGTGACCGTTTTCGGAGAGAAACGCTGAAAAAAAATTACGAGCTATTCGGACGTTCCATTTGTTCCCGGCGCAGAGCCCAAAAGTTCCGGATGCTGGAGCCGTAACTTCCCAAATTCTGTGGCAATCCTGACAAAATCCAACTTTTGTGTTGATATCGCACAGTTTGCCTTGTATGTAGCACAATGAAACGATGGGGAAAACGGATAAGCCTGGAATCGACGGAGGGTGCGCGTGAGTTACTCTGAGCTCCACTTTCCACACAAACTTTTGTCGGTTTAGTTCTTTTATATTTGAGTGTAGGTTCGATTTTTGGAATGAAAATCTTACACCTTCGCTCTGATTGTAAGTGTGAATCCGTATTTTACACTGAGCGTAAGACCACCCTCGCGGCCTACATCAAGTGGCAATTCCGGCGATCCGCTCAACTTTAGAGTCTGCGCTCGTTTTGCAAATTCGAGTTTTGCCGGTCGGGCCGGGCTCCGCGCTGCGGTCTTGCCACCGTCGCACAGTGGGTCCGAGTCAATGGGAAAGGTCGGACCAAAATTTGGAAACTTGAAACGCTCATAACTCCGTTCATACAAAACTTAGAGGTTCTGAAAGTGGTTTCATTGGTTTCCTTGTAAAATTTTCTTTTAAAAGCACCCCTTGAAATCTACGTGTGAGGAAATAAACACTCAAATTTGGAGTTTTTGTCAAAAATTTCGTGTCCGACCTCTGATTAATGTCTCGGTCCACTGTGCGGCGTGGCCGTCTTCGCGTGAGAAGCCCAGTTTATGTCCCAAGTCGAGTGCATATAAAACAATTGGACGTATTTATGCTAAAAAGAGCTATGCTACACGCAAACCCCATGCACTTAGTTCCTTTTAGCATAAATACGTCCAATTGAGCGCGTGTGAGGAGGGAACACCTTCCGGTCCACATTCCTCACAAAAGCTGCCTCATTGTCGCTCTGTCGAAAATACCGTGGAGAAATAATGTCGCACGGTTCAACCCGAACGTCATCAAATCCTCATCGAGATTAAACCCTCCTTAAGAAAAGTTCCCCAGCGGACGCGATTTTGAAAGTTTGAAAAGGATTAAGTACAATGCACTTTATGCATTTGCAAAAATTCGTCCTTTCCCAACTGGAGGAACCTTACTCCACTCTCAGGTTGTAAAATTGGCTCTAACAATTAGATTTTTTACCAGAATACGCCTGTGTAATTTTTGTCGACAATTTTTCTGATTATTGCATGTGATGGAAAGGAAATGAGTGAAATTTTCAGTTAGAAATGGCCAAAATTTTCTTGGTAAGAATGAATTTTGGGATGAAATTTGTGCAGGGAAAGGCAACATTGAAATGTAGTTCCGTTCTTTCGTGAGAGAAACAACGAATTGAGAATTACTACTTTGGCTACTATGGCTACTGTTATTTATTATAGTTCATTATTGTAGAGAAAGTTCCTAATGTGCGTTTCGGAATGTATTTAAGACGTTTTTCAAAATGCTCAACGTAATTTTAACGTGATCCGCCCTGTGAAAAGTATTTTTTTTTTCTTTTATTTTTTCTTTGGTGACCATGAGAAAAAGTGGCGAATCTTATCGAAGATATGACAGTTTAAGCATCTTATTCCTCCGGCTGTGATAAATCAAAGTCGCGGATTTCGATTCCCATCCGTTTCGCACTACCACCCTAACATAGGGTGGGTGAAAAGTATTTTTGCTCAGCTTTATCTTTCGAGTTGAAAAGACTCATTTCAGTTATGTCAACCCTGAAGCGCAATCACGTCTGCATAAGTAAAAAACCCCTTCGAAAATGAACTCCGATATTTCTCGCAAAATTCTTCATGCATACGGGAACCCAACACTTGCCGAAGAAGACGTTTTTGTTCTTGGTGAGTGATTCGAGTTACGTTGATCTTGGTTTTTTTGGACTCGAAAAGATTGAATTTCCCGATTCGAATGTATACTAAAAACGCTAATCTTTAACATGAGATGATCTCGGATATTTTCTACGTATTCTGCATGAGATTTTGATGAGTGAACGTGCCTCTCGGTAATAATATTACCAAGATACATACTCATAGAAATATATGGATTGCGTTTTGCAAAAAGGAACCAAGAGCATTCCAAAGTCGCTAAGATTCTGCAACTTTGTTTACCTTGCAAAAATAACTTGACCATCCAAACAAAATCTTTACTCTCAATAAACTGTAAATTCATGACAAAAATTACCTTTGTAAATTTAATTCTAGGCATGATTTCAGTGATTCATTGGAAAGAACGTAAGTTGCACAATCCTAGCTGGTTCCTTTCTGCAAAATGCAATCCATATCAGAGACATATGAGGCCTTATACATACTATGTAACAATGGCGGATGTGAAAAATTACATTTTCGAAACACGCATACAAAACTGTTTTGCTCACACAAAATTTTTTTGTTTGGCTCTGGCATAATGTACAGATTTCGAAGATCACATCTCAAGTATTTTCTCAAAATTTTCTCGATGTCAAAATAGTTTTTTTTAATGTGTTTCGAAAAGGTCATTTTTCACATCCGCCATTGTTACGTATAAGTCTTTACATACATTTTATAAGTTGAGTTTTATTCCGTGTATCGGTCCATTTTTACCAGAATCTTCGCGAAATTTCGCCGCTCATTTGGGCTCGAATTGGCAGGCTGGCGTGGAGTTGATGGCGCCCTCTTCTGCAGGCGGAGTACTTGTTGATGCGATATGATCGTAACAGTATTTGCCTCTGCTTTTATTTGCTCGGGTAATGTATGCGACTGGCTATACTTGCCGTTTGAGAGAATTTATAGGCCCGCCGATAGGTGGCGTGCAGCGAGTCTGGAGGGTCGTAAAGTGCAGGAACGAGGGGGTAGAAGGGGAAGGGCACTTGTACAAAAAGCCCTTTGTTTAATGTATTGTTGCATTTCATTATGAATTGGACGAATGTAGACAGACATGTGTTTGCTCTTGACGGCCTCTCCAAGCCTATGTCGAAAACTTGCGCTCGCTGATTTTCTTCGAAAATTCCAGGGAATTTCTCGCTACGCTTTGAAAAAGTACCTCGGTTATCATTCATACCGCCGTGTTGTTTCAAAGATTTATATTTCTTGATTACTGCGGCTTTTAACTAAATAATGTTTTCATTTTTATTTCTATAACACTATAAAAAGTGGAACAATTTGATTTATCTCTTTTTTTTTTTTAAATTTTCCTTATCAATATTTTGGAATTAGTTCCTTATATTGCGTCTCTTGTTCTGCTCATTTCATCTTCTCTATTAGTTTGAGGTTTCCTTTGGTTGTTTTTTTATCCCAGGCATTCCAGAATATATTCCATTATTCAAGAAAAATCTGAAGAAACAATTTCTGAAATCTCCGACGCATTTTTACCTTGTTTTCGAGATGTTTTCGATGAAAAATGAACCCCGTATTTTTTTCCACAAGGATTCCAGAATATATTCCATTATTCAAGAAAAATCTGGAGAATCAATTTCTGAAATCTCCGACACATTTTGACCTTATTTTCGAGATGTTTTCGATGAAAAATGAACCCCATGTTATTTTCCATAAGGATTCAAGAACGTGGGTACCAGGCGGATGAACCAATCTAAAACGATTCGTAAAAGTCGGGGGTTCTACTCGGCCCGGAATTTAAAATGCTGCTTTTGTTTTCTCTGTGGATTTTTTTAAAAAAAAAACCAAGAGACTCGCTCAGTTGAAGCAACCACCAGCTGAGTATTTGCTTCATTCTAGGGCTCGTGGCAGAAAAATTTAGGAGAAACGAAGGAAGCGTGCAACGGAGCGAAGCGGATGGACGGAATTAGCGAGGGGCGTCTGAGACAAGAGGGCCGGAGAATTACAGTGCCCCACTGTCCCAGGGCTCGGGACTCCCGGGAGTGACCTATTCATCCGGAAATCAGCCGCAATAAATATACTCATCAATGAGACCTCGTAAACTCTCCTATTATATGCCCACCGCCAACACCCGAAATTGACCAATACATAGGCTTATAACTGAGGCACCACAATATCTGATTCCTCATCCAAGTCTCCCGCAGAATGTAAGAAACACGTTGGAAAAGTCCACAAGCACCCCTTAACAGAGAATTTGTAGGTGTCTGAAATTTGATGAATTTCGTGCTGAAGTGGAAACCACTGAGTGAACTGAACACGAGGATATATCCTTGGTTCATAAAATGAAAAATTATCGGAGGAGATATGACAAAATGATCTAATCTGCTAAAATACGTGTGTTTAAATAGGAAATGCCGCCAGATGACGTCACTAGGCGGTGCATTTTCTCACTTTTAAATATATATTTTATACCATTTCCCATATCAGAAAAAAATTATAAAAAATTCTGTGAAATCAGCTCTTTAAACACTTTCAGATGAGGCAATAAAAAAATGTACATGCAAAGTCTCCATTATTTGCTTACCCTGTTCTGTTTACAACGAACCCCAAAGTCTTCCGGTTCAGGTAACCCAACATTTTCGGTCATCCCACAAAATTTCCGTAAAATGAACCAAAGTTCGGTCTCTATGGCTAAAAACTCCGGTTACCGGAATTGAGGACTTTTTCAGTAAAAGGACGTACGAGGCTTGCAATGCTGCTAAGCTTGTGAAATTTTGTTTTTACTTACAACTAGAGAGCTACATTGCATAATCTTAGCAGCAATGAAAGTCTCTTACGCCCTTTTATCGAAAAATGCCTAGATTGAAAAGCTGAATCGAGTTTTTCCCCGTGCGTAAGAGACAACGCTCCTTCCTGTTGTGGAAGGAGGCGGCTGCATCCATATCAAAGGTACTTTTTCTTAGCTTTTCCGAATTCTCCTTCGACGTCAGCAATCCCGGGCCCACTGAATTTCCCATCGGACTTAACAGCGAAGCACTGTCTGATACTCGCAACTTTCCAATTGACCGGGTAATGAGAACCGAGGCACTCCGGCCCGGCCGTTTCAAACATTAACAGATGCTCCCACAAAGGAAGAACCGCACGCCGCAGTCCCGAAGCTTCAATATCGCCTCGATATCCACTCATTTGAAGCTATATTGAAGAATCGATTATTCAGGTCCTCGTTGCGAGCACCCTGATAATCGACCCTATTCTACAGTTTTGAATGGCCGATCATTCGATGTATCGCAAAGCACTGGAATACATCCGGATTGATTCATGATCTTGAGCTGTCCGATCGCTCCTCGGAATAATTGCAAAATTCGTTGCAGCGTTGCCAAACATCGTTGAAATCATCGAAGTGGCCTGATGTGCGATGGATCGATGGATCCACCAATTGGACCGATGAAATTGGATCGATTATCAGAATGCTCGTAGTAATCGATTTTTTACCATAGCTTCGAATGGGATTTCTAGGAGAACAAATATTAATGAACCGTTTGATCGATTTGCCCTCCGACAAGGCGCTAACCGCGAGTTTCGCGGGGATTAACACGCATGAGGTTTCGTCTTCTTTTTTTACAAGAAACCGAAAAAAATAAGAGGAAAGCCGCCTCGAGGCGAAACCGATTGGCCGCCGGCCAAACTATGAATATTTCACCAGCAGTGTTGCAGCTGTCGGTGCTAACGTCCATCGCGATCTATTAAAGTCCTCGGTTTCCCGTTCAAAACGGCAACCTACCGCAACGAGACGGGCTGTGAAGATAGATCACATCATCACCCCTCGTTCGACACCCCCCCCCCCCCCTTTGCGCAAGAGGAGAAATTGCTAAAAAATTTAATCGGTTTCTTAAAAGCTAGACGAATGTGACGAGACGCGAGAAATACGCGCCGAAATAGATCTCCTGAAATTCCAGGCGCCGAAGGGCGATGCCTGGAGGGCGGGGGGGGGGGGGGGGGGCGAATTATTAAAAAAGAAAAAATTAGCCGATGAGTGTCTGGAACGTGAGAGTTATGAGTCGTGTATCCTTGGTGAGGCTTATCGTGATCAATTTGACGCGGCGCAATAAATCGGGGAAAATATGAAGGAGGCTGCGTAAATGAACCTCTAAACAGAATATGAAAGGAGGAGTAACAAGACTTGTTCAGGGTGGCTTCAAATGAAAGGAACGTATGAAAAATTGAAAATCTCTTTGAAATATCCCGAAAAATTTCGCGAGGCTTTGACATTCGAAGAACGTATGAGGGGCTTGGGGGACAAGGCGCATAAGTGCAGTTTTTGAAAAAATTGAGATATCTCAAGTTTAACTAGTCTTAATGCATATTCTACGAAAAAGTCGCTCCCAAATTCCAATTTTAAAGCATCGAAAAGTCAGCTTCAACTTTCTTTCCGCCACAAGGATCCATGTAATTTCGAAACTTCAAACACGTATCTCTGGAAGTAGCAAAAGCTGCACTTGTGCGCCTTGTCCTTCAAGCCCCTCATACGAAACATTGCGTTTTAAGGACTGGATATGCAAATCTTGATATTTAGAATTTTTTTTTTATTCCCACGCAATATGGGATTTTCGTGAAAAGTACAATTCTTCATCGTAACTTGATGTCACGTTACGGATTACTCGAAATTTCAATCCGCATCCTAAGATTCCGCGCGTCATATCTCTAAATCGGTTGTCAACTGCTTCATTCATGCTGATGAATCGTCGAGTTTTTTGGTCCTTTGTCCATCAATTTATGCCAGAAAAAAGGGTTCATTCTGTCATTGTTAGCAATTTAACCGACTGGATTGCTTTATGAACATCATAGACCCTTTAAAGCCAGAGACCAAAAAATAACATTTTTACCCGATACTTTTCGATCTTCGTTAGTATTCTTGATTCGTCTTTTGTGGTTTTGAGTTCTTTTTTCTGGTCCTTGTCAATCTTCATATAAATCAATATTTCGTCTTTTAATTCACTCTCTTTCGCTCACAATTTTATTTTTCGGAAAGGAGGAAATGCAGTTCAGTATGAGGCAACTTAAAACGTCTTAATTGGTTCATTTATCTTAAAGGTATCATTTTTGATATAATTTGATTTTCATCGATTGATTTAAGTGATCATAATGCCTTCGTGCGGAGGAATATAAAATAGGAAATTTTTAGTTTGGCTGTGTATTTGTTTGGGACGCACGAAATATATAATTTGTTTTCCGTTTTTAACAGTCAATTCATGAAAAACCGACAATTATACAGTACGACTCATATTTCCTGGAACGCTATTCAAATGAGGATGAAAAGCGGATTTCCTTGAGTGCGTTGAGTGAGCAAAAGTGTGATGTGGATATAATCATGGATAAATAACTGCTTTGATTATAGTTTTGGTCCCAGTCTCCGGGGCTCCTCTGTCCATACTCTACGTATTATTGTAAAAATTCACAATGTACTGCGCAAATAAATCACACCTCTAGTGAGAATGCTTCAAACTAAAAAATATTCCCCAGTGAGCTCAATTTCAAAGTTTGACCTTGCTGCGCTACGCCCGAGTAGTGTCTGAAGAGCTCAAGTTAAAGGCGTCCCGAGTCCAAGTCCTCTCAAATTTCCTCAATTGAGGTTTTTTTCAGTCGTAAAAGCCTGACAAAGCACAGGTGAGTCTTAAAACCATACACGAATTTTTGAAAATATCGTCTGAGTGAAATACTCCGTGCGATATTAAGAAAATGATTTCGGTTATATGAACCGTGAATATTTGGCTCTATATGCAGGGTTGCCACAGTCAGGGAATACTGGGAAAACTGGGAAATGTCAGAAAATTTTAAAAAGTCAATGAAAACTTGGAAATGTCAGGGAACGTGTCGAAAGTATGTCAGGGAAAAATTGTTAATTTACCTTTATTAGCTTTCTAGAATGGATTGGACGTCTAGAACAGCAATTTTACCATGGAAACTATTTTAAATCATGGCCTTTGGGCTGTTTAGCATACATCCGCAATTGTTAGGAAATTTTACTCCAATGGGTCAGGGAATTTCATTTTCTAAATTTGTGGCAACCCTGTATATGTAACCGAGCTTTTTGTATAGTTCGGTTTGGTTTGAAATCTCGGATAAGGTTCGTAGAGGCAAGACTACGGTTTCCGGAACCAAGTATACGGTTACATCGAACGCGCTGTCGGCGCCACTGGTGAGTGGTGAGCGCTGAGCGCCTGGACAGTCGAAACGCCTTCATCTCCGTGCGTATGCAACACGAACATCCATGGAGCTCGAATAGTTGTATCCAGAGGTTAAAATGAAATCTGGATAGTGTTCGTCGCACTCGCCACTATACCCAAGGACGCTTTGCTTGTCTCTATTACATTGTGACTTGATTCCGGCGTTGTCTATCGTGCTGAAGAAGTAGACTATCCCTGATTTTTATCTCAAAATCGTCAATACTACGAAAATGCTTTGGTTTTTTAAATATATAATAAAGTTGCCATCCTAATGTGGACTACGCCCCTACCTTCTTTGGTCTAAGAACGACGAATGTGGCCAAGTCGTTTCAAGATCACTTCAGGAGGTGAACACGACCAAACTTTAAGAGTGTATACATCTCTTTATTTTGGCGCAAAACCAAAGGTATGTGTAGCTCGCTTTTTTTTCATGTCACTGACTTAACAGCAATTCAAGATAATAAATCAAGCTCCGACTCGGAAACTCATTCTAAAGGAAAACGATGAGTAAACATTCTAGAGTTGCCAAGTTTCTTTCAATATAATGTCTATTTTTAAGGAAAGCCACGAAGATTTTCTCTTAAAATTTACAGATAATTTAGATTTGATCGACAATAAATTCTCTGAAAAAATTGAAAGAAAAACATTCACAGATTTACCTGAAAATTGGTATTTTATCCAAGAAAATTTTGCAACGTCGGAAAGCTCACTCGAAATTCTTCGTTAACATGGCAACACTGTACAAAGTTCCAGTGGTACACTGCCGTGCTAAGGAAAAACGCCATATGAACTATCGGATGATGCCAAATTTCCTTTGATAAAATACTAATTTACTAAGAAAGTTGAGAATATTTTTCTCCCAATTTTTCAGACAACATTTTTCGCTTTTTGATCGAAAATATCTGACAATATCAAGGAAAAATACGCATAACTTTCTTCCAAAATAAACGTTCTACCGGAGGAAATTTGGCAACTCTCGAATGTTCTTACGGCGTTTTTCCTTAGCACAGCAGCATAAGCCGAAACTTCCTTTTTTCTTCGTGCGTTCCTTGAGGACCACGCCATTTTGGTGCCTCCTTCTCGGAGTCTTCAATTTACGTTCGATAGATCGCGTTGGTTGTCTGCTTTGGACGAGATCACGAGAGGCCGATTCCCAGTGTTGCCCGATCTCGCTGGTTTTCTCACAATAACTGCCGAGAGAAAGGCGAGCTTTCTTAAAGATTTTGGGCACTGTGAGGGCGAGGAGGTTTTGTGGAGCGCTCACCTAAGCTCTTATACGTGATTAAAAAGTGAATGAGGAAGGAAAAAACACACCCCAAGAACGAACGAACATTCCCTCGCTGCTGTATTACGCTTTTCCGACCTGTTTTCTTCCGTTCTCTTCTCAGGTTTTCTCTCTTCCTCCTTAATTTTCTTTCTTCTCTCGCTCTCAAGTCGACGGAGGAGCCGAAGAAAACGCCGCGGGTCTGACTATGAAGAAAATTGTGCTCTTGCATGTTGTTTCGCCCTCGTGCCCACCCTTCTGCCCCTATTTTTCGCAATCTTTTGTTTCCGCTCTAGTGTAGTTCCATCTTTCTTTCAATAACGTGGAGGTAATTCAAACTCAATGTTTACATTAATGTGGAATCATTTGAAGCTCGCCGGAAATGTTTGAGCTTGTGCCAGAATGTAGACGCTGATTGTTCGTAACCGAAGGATCTTGAATTTTTTCACGATGAAAGCATCAGTGGTAACGGTCAGCACGGAACCATTTTAGATTTCAAATCTTCATTCCAAATCTCGATGCAACCGTTCTCATCGGTAAAAATCACCAAATGAGGTGATGATGAATAACCTAACCTTTGGGTAAAATTGCGAACGAAATTATCTGAAAAATTGGAGGGAAAATATTTTCAAATTTCTCCGAAAATTCATGATTTACCAAAGGCAATTTGGCAACGCTTGAAGGTTCATACGGCGTTCTTCCTTAGCACGGCAGCATAGCGACGGTGAAACTACCAAACCACGTATCTCGTTTGCGGTGTTTAAAAATCTACGCTCACATTTTATTTTTTTGAAGTAGACCAAATCAATATCATTCCTTGAAATTTTCACGGAATTTTCTCCGCACAAAGAGGAAAAATCACAGAAATTTTCAAGACTGGATGTCAAGTAGTTTTTCATTTAAAAAATAAAGTATGACAGGAAGTCTGCGACGTCGCAAACCGAGATACGTGGTTTGGTAGTTTCACCGTCGATAGTTCGTCCATAATTTTCCCCGTTAGTTCGCATAACAGCGCACCATCAGATTCCTCCATTTTTCCTTTCCCGTTTTTGTGTATAACTTAGTGGACTATCAGTTCCATTGATCAGCCCGAAGAGTAAAGTAACCAACCAGGGGAAAGAAATTAATATCCGTTGCCGAATGTGAATAATTCACCAGCCAGATTCAGTCCGGAATTCCGTGACCTCCCCGCTTAATTACACTGCGGCCAGGTGGGAGGCGGGGAGGGGGCAGGTGAGTCTCCGGGGGGGGGGGGGGGACCCGATCCGTCATACCGGCTAATGATAACTGACTCATAATCGCGGCCGGCATAGTTCCTGGCGTGCTCGAAAATGGATATTTTTCAAGCGGATTTCTTGGTGGGACGAAAGGGGGAGGCCGGATATCAGGCAACCTCGGATGATTATACCCTACGCGTGGCGGCGGCCGCATTGGTGTTGGTGGCCGAAAAACAGTGCGTGAATTTACGCGCAATCCGTTGCTGGATTTCCATTTTGATAACATACCAACACGGCGCCGGCGCACAGTGCGATTGGAGACACTGTATCTCAGTCACCCCGCACTAGCAATCTAAGGGTAGGTATCCATGAGGGCCCACCCTCTCTGAATTTCCTCTACTCCCCGATCTTTTGCACGTCAAAGGTCTATATTTTACGGAATGCGTCATGATTTGGCAATGGAGATGTTGCACGTGTGAGGAATTTGCAATCTGACTATTGATTCTTTTGTAAAAGTTCGCGAAAAACACGATGGTGCCACTGGTTTTCTCTGAAATCAACTCCCAAGCTCAAAAAAAGCTCTCAAGTTGAGGCCAAAATGGAGGAGATATCCCACGCTATCCTGAGAATCCAGGTCTACATCAAGACAAACTCTCCGTGCAAAGATAGAGAGCAAATACATTGACAGGGCTGCCACTTTATTTGGGGACTCCACAACTGAAAACACGGCGACCCTGCTAATGTATTTGCTCCCTATCTCTGCATAGAGAGTTTGTCTCGATGCAGAGGTGGACTCTCAGGATAGCGTGGGATATCCCCTCCATTTTGGCCTCAACTTGAGAGCTTTTTTTGAGCTTGGAAGTTGATTTCAGAGAAAACCAGTGGTATCATCGTGTTTCTTGCGAACTTTTACGTAAGAATTAATAGTCAAATCGCAAATTCCTCACTCATGCAACGTCTCCATTATGGGTCTCTTTACAGGTCAGTTACTGGCCTCTGGCCTAAACATGCGTCCGAAGGCCGATTCTGGCGAGAAATGCGGGTTTTGCGGCCGAATGTCACGAAATACGCATTTTCCGTCAAAACAGACATTCAGACCCATGTGTAGGCCAGTGTTGGACTTGCAAAGAGACCGAAAGTAACCGAATATTGACGCATTCCGTAAAATACAGACCTTGGATATGAGCAAACGATCGTAGAGTCGAGGAAATGCAGCGAGCGTGGGCCCAAACTGGCCCCTGTCGATATCCCTCTTTTCATTCGGAAATGTAAAGCAATACCATGTTAAGAGACCATCAAAAGCGGACATTTTGAAACACCGAAATCGCGGTAGGTGCATTCTTGTGGTCTCACTTTGGCCATGTAATAGTGTAATTGCCTGTACGCCTGGCGAAATTTCACGGAGAATGACAAGCTTGAGTGGCTAACCCTGGTCGGATGGAAAAGCGCCATTACCAGCGAATGTAACGCTATAGCTTACTTTAATTGCTTCGAAAAGCTCAGCTCGTCTTAACTTCATTTGCCCAACCACTTCTACGGTGAATTTTTAACCATCTCTGGACCATGAAGAATCGGCAGCAATTATCCCGCCGAATCCATTATTAATTTCCGAGTCTTCTCACAGCGATTCACACTTAATATTCAATCACTTAGGGTACCCGAGGGCAACTTTTAGCGTCAAAGGGTCTGAATCAATTATTCTCAGTCGCACTTCGGAGAGCACCGCTTCGAAAGTTCCAAATGAATTCCAAAAGCTCTGACCTGCATATCCGTCGTGGGCTCCCATTGTGGCGTGAAGCAAAGCATGAAAGTTCGTGCGCTATGGCTCTTTGAGCGTGGATGATTTTCCAGCATCACATCACATCACGCTATAGTGCGGAAGGAATTAGTAGACAAAATTTGACTAATAAATAGTTTGGAATAGCCGTAAAAGTACTTCCTGGTTGAACATTACATCTTATTGAGGGTGTCTAGCATCAGGATTTTCCCGATTCTATCAGGATTTGAGCTCAATCGGGGTTTAATCCCGATTTCATCAGGATTTGAGGAAAAATCGGTCGTAAAATTAGGATTTGAAAAAAGTATGCCGTCCGATCGGATTTATCTATGCTTTCGCTTACGCTTATGCAGAAATTTTAATTTTTCTTCGCGAGAAATCAGAATTTGATCAGGTTGCGGAAAAATTTTGAAATCAGGATTTAGCAGTCAAAAATCAGGATTATATCAGGATTTCTCTCAAGGAAAAAAAACAAGACACCCTGTTATTGCACTGCAAATTTCTAAGAAGTATCCTGAAATCCAGACATTTTCAAATGATCTATCGACCTACATCGTTCTCCAATGTGTTGAAGATCTCATAGGCGGATCTAGACACCTCAAATGGGGGAGGGGGGGGGGGAGTTCGGAGGGCCTCCCCAGAAAATTTTCCAAATTTTTATGTGAGCATATATATGCATTTTGAGTCAATTTGTTCATGAATAAGTACCCATAAAGCGTGCTGTATTTAATAATATTATTGGTTACAGAAAGAGTTCTTCGATCATCTATTTCATCAGAATGATCCGGACTCATGGAAATGACTTTTTAAAATCATCAGTAGTATTGCAATTATAAAATTTTAATTTTTTTTTTACGTATAAGCGTCCCTCCTTCTTCTCTCCTCCGTTTCTTCATGTTTTTCTTTCTCTCTTTCCTCTTACTCCTTTTTTCGGGCGAACGGGGGGGGGGGGGGGGCGTACGACCCTTGGATCCGCCTACGGAAGATCTACTTTAAAATTATCGATGTTGTTTGAGATGGATGTTGAATGCACGAAAATCGGCAACAGAGGATCCGCGATGCGTTCGGAGTGGATGCGTTCCGGTCGGCCGAACTTGGTTTGTCGTGCAGCATAAAAACCCATTGCCTATTCCGTTATCGCTACCCGATGAAAATCCGCTCGGAATCATCGCCAGCTCTATCCTCCAGGTGATCCCCAGATCCGAGGATTCGGAGCAGAATAATCTCCTAATCTTTAATATTATGACTTCGGCCAAAGCTCATTTACAATAATTCCGTCCTCATTTCCCGGGCAGAGAGCCTCTCAGCCGACCAAAATGAATACGTTTCAGCTTTCTGTCGCTGACTGCGCCGCACAGTGGATCGAGTCAACGGGAAAGGTCGGACAAAATTTGGAAACTTTAGAAGCTTATAACTCCGTTCATAAACAAATTTGAGGTTCCAAAAGTGGTTCCATTGGTTTCCTTGTAAAATTTTATTTTAAAAGCACCCATTGTAATCTAAAATGTGATGAAATAAACACTCGAATTTGGAGTTTTTGTCAAAAATTTCGTGTCCGACCTCTCTAATTGACTCGATCCACTGCGCGCCGCGCCGTCAACGTAATTTTGAAAGTACTTTTTGAAGATTGCTTTCTCCCTTATGATTGCTCGTTACTTGTTTCCGATCCTGATCGAATTGTTCGAAATTTCGACTTTAAAAAGTTTTACTCATCAAAGTAGTTGCTGTGATAAGTAAAATTGTCCTTGTCATAAAGAAAACGTCTGACGTATAGAACCAAACGATTCTATCACGGCCAGAAATATTGCATCACGATATTGAAACTTTCGTGGTTACAAGTGGACTACATTTTGCAATAAGGAACTATGAATTCTGGCCCGGTTTAGAAACAACGTATTTGCCATTAGTCTCCCTGTGCACATACGTGTTTTTTCAGATGTGCCAGAATTTGAGCCAGAGCTCCAAATTGCAAAATGCAGTCCAATTGTAGTATGTCAGTTGCGCTGGTCACAGAATCGTGTTGTGATGCTTGATTCTCTCGTATAATTGTAGCTGTCCAAACAGCAATATTCTGCGTTCAATATTAACCGAGATATCGCGCTTTGAAAAACTCGTCTAATGCTGTCATCCACCGCGGTTAGTGACACCCTTGGTTTCTTTCACAGATTTCAGAACATTTTCTTGTTTTCATTTCTCAGAGAGTAAAACTTGGATGAAAGCAAGGTGGAAGAAACCAAGGGTGTCTGTCACCACTGCAGTGGATGACGTCAGAAACCCGACTCTTCAAATGATTATATCTCGATTAATATTGAACGTAGAAAGTTGTTGTTTGGACGGATCTTATTATTTTTAGCTGATATACAAAAATCAAGCATCAAAACACAATTCTGTGACCAGCGCAACTTACCCATCGATGGAAATAATCGGAAAATATCGAGGAATGCCGCAGTGTTTAAAAGCTCTCGACCTAAGCTATTCTTCAATGCACAGATCAGCTCCCGTGAAACTTTTTAGGGAATCAGATTCCCGTAGCTTTGTATGAATTCGTGTATATAATTTAAGGAAATATCTAAACATTTGCCAGTTACTGGGCGGAAAGTTATGTTTGTTCTAAGCTCATGATCTGAAAAAAAAGCTGAGAGTGAGAAATGAGGTTATGAAAGTTCGGAGGGCGGTCAGGGGAGGCACGGCTAGACCAAGCAGAAATACAGTTTCAGGAGACTCATGGCCAGATTGTTTCATAATTTAACAATTTCGCAGTTTGGGAGAAAAACGCCCTTAGTTTCGCAGCACTCCCGTGGAAAAGAGTCGATATGAACTATAATCTGTAAGACGCTTGACTGAAATAACTATGCAATAAGTGAAATGGAGACTTCTCTTAATTTTTGTGGAGTTAAATCTTCGCTTTTACGTGTGTATTTGACTTATACACAAATGAAAGAATCCCTTCTCTGACAATTTCACAGCTTCATTCTTTTTTGTCAAAATTGTCAGTTTGTCGGTATTTTTTCCTAGCAAAAAATCGATAATTGATGATCAAAAAACGCTACACACACAAAAAAAAAGAATGCTGTTTCAACATTCTGGACGTAAAAAAGTGTGCGACAACCCACAAAATGCTGAATTAACCGCCATAGCAGTTGTTATAGCAATGTTAAGATGTAGAGCAAACTGCTGTGGTGGTTAATTCAGCATTCACAAAATGCTGAATTAACCGCCATAGAAGTTACTATAGCAATGTTAAGATGTAGAGCAAACTGCTGTGGTGGTTAATTCAGCATTCACAAAATGCTGAATTAACCGCCATAGCAGTTACTATAGCAATGTTAAGATGTAGAGCAAACTGCTGTGGTGGTTAATTCAGCGTTTTGTGAGCTGTCGCACACTTTTTTACATCCAGAATGTTAAATCAACATCCTTTTCTTTCGGTGCAGTTTTTGTTACACATAAAATACAGATGACCAAACGTATATTGCCGTGCTTAATTTCCTATCATGTCAATCGGTCCACTTTATCATAAAATATGATTTGATACTATAGAGTAAGATTTGGCAGCCCAGTTGGCGGTGGTCTGCGGTCCGAGCTGAAGTTCTGAAGTGCAGTGGAGAAATGTAAATATCAAAGCCTCTGCAGTAAGGGGTTGGGGCGGGACTGGGGTCGGAGGCCTAGAGCGGTCGCGGTTTCTGAAACGATGAAGTGATAAAAATATGAAGCTCTCTGAATACTAATTACTTTCTGCCCGGCGTTGCCCGCGCCGGAGCCTTTTAACTATTTTATTTCTTTTCGGTTTTTCGGAAATCTTTTAATGTTTCAAGCGCTCAGCCGACAGGGAGCGTTTTTTTATTTCAACGTGCCTTCAGCATTCCAGTATACTAGTGGCATTGCGTTCAAATGGCGCACCAACACAAGTAGATGACGGAGAGGAGCCCAATTTATTAATTTTTTTTTTATTTTTTTTAAATTTTTTTGGAAATTTTTGTGGGAGTTATATAAATTCGGACACTATTTTTGACTTCAGCTATCTCTAAATCGAAGTTTTTGGACCTCAGATTTTTGCCCACGTTTCAGTAGAACAAACCTTCGACGCAGTGTTCCAAACTCACCTTTAAGTTTTAGGAGCCGGGTGGCGCATCAAGCTCGATTTTTAGGGGCCCTAGAAGATTTTTTAGGGGGCAAATTGACTTTTTACCTAAACATCACGGCACTTTTAGTGAAAAGTTAGACGCAAGATGTTTTAGTTACAGAACTAGTAGCCGTAACTTGTGGGAAATTTTGAAAATTACTAAACAGAAAAATCAGGATTTTTTTTGGAGGGGGGGGGGGGCAATTTTTAGGGGCCACGTTGGAGCAGAACCATCATATTTTAGGCGCCATGACCGATTTCTTAGGCGCATTTGGCGCTTGTGAGTTTCGAACACTGCTTCGACGATTCTGAGGGTGGCGAGTTGATAAACGAACCCGGGGAATTGATACTCGCCAATACAAATCGATGGCCATTCAGAGTGTCCAATCAGGTCTCAAGCTGTGAACTGTGAACCCTATCGCACCTCGAATCCGTATCAAGTTAACGGCCGCGGTTATCTCCGTAACCCGAGTGGTGCCCCTTTTTTATACGAGAGGACATTTTTTACCCCTGAATGATGCTTTCACCCACGGAGTTGCCGATTTTCCAGAGGGGTCACTCAGGGAGTCCAGATCGTGGCGGAGAAAGAAACTTCGTGCATGGGACCCGAAGTTGAGGTCATATGGATCTCTGAAGTTTTCTGATCACGCATCCGAAAACTTACTTACTAAACTTTACTTACTTAAGTTTTTAGATACGTGATCCGAAAACTTCAGAGATCCATATGACCTCAACTTCGGGTCCCACACATGAAGTTTTTTTCTCCGTGTGACAGGGGAAGATTCCATCATTTTTGAGCTAATGAACAATCGGCTACTCTGCCGTGCCGAGGAAAAACGCCGTATGAGCCTTCAGGTGTTGCTGAATTTTCTTTGATAAAATACAAATTTCTTGGTAAAATTATAAATATTTTCCTTTAGATTTTTCAGATAATTTTGTACGCGACCTCACCTAAAGTTCCTGAAAATTTCAAGGGAATATATTCATTAATTATTTCAAAAATAAACCTTATATCGAAGGAAATGTGGCTACTCTCGAATGTTCATACGGCGTTTTTCCGTATAGCACGGCAGTATTCTGGTATGGAAGAAAGGCTCCCAAAAAAGACGCTTCATTGACTTTCCCCTTAAAGGTGGACCAAGTGGACGCCCAGCCAAGAGGTGTGCTAGGGGTTTATTTTACATGAAATAATGGAGTGCCAACTCCCTGAAACTCCTTGGGAGGATTTGGGACTGTCCAAGTAGCATTTTTTAACGGAAAAATCGCGATATTTTGAAATTAAGTAGCGATTTTTTTTTACGATTTTTTGGCGATAAAATCGCGGGTGATACGATTGAAATTTTATCTCAATCCATCGCGATTTTTTGTTCGATATTATTCCGATAAATCGCCGTCGATTCAATCGCGATTTTATCGCAGATTTAAGCGATGAAATCGCAATTTATCGCAATTTTCCATCCGATAACCTTGCAATTTTATGCAAAATTACTCCCAGCTCATCACGGCTTTTTTTCAAAACTCGGTCCATATGTGCACGATTTGCCAACTTGATCTGCGCCGGAATTATCTGACTAACGTGCTCAAAGCTCAGCTAACCT